>NW_015389938.1:19535-48863 GCF_001527695.2 Protobothrops mucrosquamatus
GCTCTGTAAGTTGAATCACAACTGCCTGTCCTGAGGGAATGGGCTTCGGGCTTGGTGACTCAGTCTTTCCTCTCTTCAGTGGGGTCACATCAGTCAGCTGAAAGTAGGAAAATGTCCTGTTCAGTGTGACTCATTGGTCTCCTTTTCTTCAGCCCAACAAATTCCCAGAGAAGCTCAGAAGGAGAAGCAGTTGCTTAAAAGTAAATGATCATCACCAATGATGATCTGAATTTTGATCACGTGACCGTGGGGATGCTGCATCGGTCGTAAGTGTGAAAAACAATTAAGTCACTTTTTTCAGTGCCGTTGTAATTGTGAACAGTCGCTCAACGAACTGTTGTAAATCGAGGACTACCTGTATGGTATAATCCCAGGGGTATGCACTAATCTTTTCATTCACTCCCATGAAAGTTAAGGCCAAAACGTCCTTAAATAGGTTGACGTCGGG
Organism: Protobothrops mucrosquamatus; assembly: GCF_001527695.2. Taxonomy (NCBI): domain Eukaryota; kingdom Metazoa; phylum Chordata; class Lepidosauria; order Squamata; family Viperidae; genus Protobothrops; species Protobothrops mucrosquamatus. The sequence continues at coordinate 19,984 of NW_015389938.1, forward strand.
TGACCTCATGAACATGCTCTGAAGTTTTCTTCGCTTCATGATGACCTGGTTTGCCATTTCCATTTTCCAACCTATTTTTATTCTCCAGGCTGTGCTACAGCTGTAAGGTTTCCTGACTTGACAATGTTTAGACATTTGGAATCAGCCAAGTTTGCTTAATTATCATCAGCTCCTGTAAACACGCATGCCTTGTGTCCTCTTTATCGAAATCGATGGACAAACAACTGCAATGTGGACTAAATCTTCTGTAGTTTTCCAATTGCACGCTGCAGGAGAGAGCAAAAGGGGCCTTCATTAGAAGCAAAGAAGGACAAGCAACCATTTACCCCTTTCCTGACCATCCTTAGCAGCTGACCCAAAGCTACTCAGCTTGAAAACCCAGCAAAGGAATGTATGAACTTCTCACTGTTGCAAGTCAGCCAGTAGCATCCCCCTTGCTTCTTTTAGAAACCTGCTGTTGTGGATTTGCATGCAGGTAGTCCTTGACTTACACAGTTCATTTAATGACTGTTGGAAGTTAAGAGAGCATTGAAAAAAGTAACTTATCATCTTTTTTCCAGACTTAATGACCGTTGTGGCATCCCCATGGTCACATGAGCAAAATTCAGAAGCTTGGCAACTGGCACATATTTATGACAGTTGCAGTTGCAGTGATCCCCTTTTGCAACCTTCTGACAAGCAAGATCAACGGGGAAGCCAGATTTCACTTAACAACCGTGTGTCTAACTTAACCACTGCAGTGATTCACATTAACAACTGTGTCACAATTGCTGTGGTTCACTTCGCATCTCCGGCAAGGAAGGTTATAAAATGGGGTAAAATTCAGAATCATAGAATAAAAGAGTTGGAAGGGGCCTTGGAGGACTTCTAGTCCAACCCCCCCTGCTCAGGCAGGAACCCCTAAAAACGTCCAGTCTTGGAGCATTCACAACTTCTGGAGGCAGGTCGTTCCACTGATTAAATTGTTCTCACTGTCAGGAAATTTCTCCTCAGTTCTAGGTTGGTTCTCTCCTTGATTAGTTGCGGCGATTCATTTAACAAATGTCTCACTTACCAACAGAAACTTTGGGTATAATTGTGGTTATAACTCAAGGACTACTTGTATAGTCAAGGGAAGGAAAGCTTCCATTCATGTCTTCTCCAGTCACTTGGATCCAGTTCTTTTTACACGTGACTCCAGAGGCCCTGTCCATCTGTTTTCTCATCCCTCTGGTCTCCTTCTACCCCGTGCCGTCATAAATTGCTCTGTCCACGGAGTGGGATCTTCCACTGCCCTTGTGGTTCTGCAGCTGGGGAGCCAGTCTGCAGTTGAGGCTCTCTTCCAATAAGCTGGCTTCGTGCTTCTGTAGGCGGTCTATGAAAAAAAGGGCAGATTCGCCTGCCAAGCTGAGCGTTTTCATTTCTTTTTAAATCTGACCACAGCATTTAGGTGCTGAGGTAACCCATGTGAAGCCGAGCAGCCTGGTGTTGGGGGAGGGAGAAATGATTCACAGATGGGACCTTTTGCTAAAGCAAACAGCTTCCTTCATCCCAATCCTGGCTGCCAAACTTGCTGTTTGGAATGTCGTTTAATTTCTGCTTGCAGGACGATGTATGTTAAAGGGGGGGGGGAATCAAGTTGGAAAATCTGTCCGTTTGCTTTTCTGCTGTTTTCTTGAGCTCAGTCAACGATGCAGAAAAGGTCTTGCTGAATAGACTTAGGTCCATTAATGCCACCAGCTCTGAATTGCTGGTGGTCAAGTACCCTTAGTCCTTGACTTACAACCGTTTGCTTAGTGACTGTTCGAAGTTATAACAGCCCTGCAAAAAGGCCGTGGCTTCTGTCATCCCAGGAAGTAAAAAAAAGGGGTCTGGTTGGTCGAGAATGTAATATTTTTCTGAGCATTTTTCCCCAGAGTATTTATTCTCTTTTAGTCTTCTGATATTTGGGAGTTGCATTTCCTCAGATTTCCAGTTGGGATGGCCGGTTTGGGGGGAAATGCCGCCATGTTGACTGACTCCATACACATTACGCTTAATTAGAACTTGGTTTAAAACACAGTAGTGTTTGCACACGATATTAAATGAAAACCAAGCAAATCGTGCAATATCTTAGCACATTGTGAGAAAGCATATTTTCTCTCTCTCTCTGATATTCAGAAGCATTCTATTTCTGATCTAAAAGTTTTGGCTCTGTCATAGCTACTTGACTACCTGTGAGCCAATATTAAGTATCTAAATTAGAAGGAGTTTGTGTGTTTCACTCATAGGTATAGTTGAACGCCAATATTATTTACAAGCTTGGACAAAAAAAAAGATTGACTAACTTACAACCTGAAATTGGATAGGGATTTTTTTTAGCATGACACAACTGAACTAATTTAGAAATTTCCTTAACTTTCATAACCCCTAAACCGCATTTTGTATTGCTTTTTAATCATTTTTTTAAAAATAAATGTTATAAATCATTTAATACGGACAAAGAATTTATAGAAGGCGTACAGTTAACGTTCAGCATAATCTTGATGAAAATTAACTCTAAAAACAAAATACTTGGTGGTTTTGGAAAAGGATTTTAGGACTCTTTGAATCTTCAAGCTGAGCGCCAAAGTCCACTATTTTGTTATTTAGAAATATCAATTTAAAAAAAGGGAAATTACTAAAACTTTAAGTAGTTAGTTTCCAAGTTCCCTTTGAGGTATTCCAACTGATATACAATGTTTTTAAACATTTAAAATTTTTTCATATATTTCTGATTTAAGTTCTCTGATTTATTCTTTATTCTGCAATAAGACTTTACTAAAATGCTCCCTATGAGTCAAGAATGCTCAACTTGTTGATGGTCTGTGAGAATGGCCTGGAGAGACTGGATTAGGAGAAGGAGCAGAAGTCTAGGCAATGGACAGATAAGAGCCAGCTAAGCTAGGGGTCTAGCATATATAAGATGATCAAAGGCCTGGAGGCTAAAAGATATGAAGAACAGCTGCGGGACTATAGGGGAGACATGATAGCAGTGTTTCAGTATTTGAGGGGCTGCCACAAGGCAGAGGGGGCCAGGTGGTTCACCAGAGCACCAGAGGGAAGGACAAGAAACAATGGTTGGAAACTGATCAAGGAGAGAAGCAACCTGGATTTAAGGAGAAACTTCCTGACAGTGAGGACAATCAACCAGTGGAACAGCTTGCCCCCAGAAAACGTGGGCACCCCATCATTGGAGATCTTTAAGAAGAGACTAGAGTAACAATCACCTGTCTGAGATGGTGTAGGTTCTCCTGCTTAAGCGGGGGGCTGGACTAGAAGACCTCCAAGGTCCCTTCCAGCTCTATTCTATTCTATTCTATTCTATTTTATTCTATTCTATTCTATTCTATTCTATTCTATTCTATTCTATGTCTCAGAAAGACCCTCCCAAGTTCCTTGGACCGTAAAGTCGAGGGAAGAGAGATGTATTTTTTAGATTTGCAAGAGCCTGTTAATGTAACCTTACAACAAAGGTAGCGTTAGTAATCATTGGTGATGCTCGCCCTACCTCTAAGTCTGCCAACTTATAATATTGATGCCATATTTAATTCTTGGGGTAATTTCAAAATCACCAAAGTGGATTTTATGCACAGGTTCTAAATTAAGGCCATCTTATTTCCTTCCCTAACAAAACAGTTGTTGGTTTTGACAAATGGTAATCCAACGTGATTTATTCCCCTCTCTCGTATCCAGGAATTGTGTGAAAGATTGCCACAGATATTGTGGGCAGAGCGCCTGTGTTCCTTTCAAATGGTTCCTATTAATCTTTTGAGCCTCCCAAAGTTGTTGACAGTTTTTTACTGGGTTTCTCTTCCAGACGACATATTTGGAGATCTGGCTTGTGTTTTCCCAGACTAGTGGAAAAGCGAAGTTGGTGTCTCTCTTTTCTTCTAGTCTTATCTGAAGGACTCGGAAGCTGTGGAAGGAAATGATTGCCTAAATTATCCATAAGGTGTCACAACCTCTTTATCTTCACCCCTTGAACCTAATCCTTGAGGGCTTCAGCAGTGAGGCCATACAAGGTTCTGTTCCCAACTAGCAGATAAACCAAAGGGATTCTTCCTCAACTGATTGTTTTTCTCCCATCAAAATAGACGCTGTGGTTCATTGGTTAATCCTAGAGGAGGAATAGGGAAGGTAGTCCTCAATTTACAACAGCTTGTTTAGTGACCGTTCCAAGTTACAACACCCCTGAAAAAAAAGTGACTTATGACCGTTTTTCACACTTATGCCCATGGCAGCATCCCCATAATTAAATGATCAAAATTCAGATACTGGGCAACTGACATGTACTTATGACGGTTGCAGTGTCCTGAAACCATGTGATCCCCTTTTGGGACTTTCTGACAAGCAAAGTCAATGGGGAAGCTGGATTCACTTAACAACTGTGTTTCTGACTTAACAACCGCAGTGATCCACTTAACAACTGTGGCAAGAAAGGTTGTAAAATGGAGCAAAATTCATTTAACAGCAGTCTCACGTAACAACATAAATTTTGGGCTTAATTGTGGACGTACGTCAAGGAGTACCTGTATGAAATTTCTGTCTAGCCATAATGTACATCGAGTAACTATCTTTGCTGTACAGCTCGGTTGGTTTAACCCAGATTGTAAAAAGTATAGTTCACCAGCATCTACGGTAAACCGCCCCAGAATGTGAGGGCAAAAACATTCAACCTCTTAATTCTTTTCTGCATTTTGCTTTTCCGGGGAAAGGAACTAGGGACCAAATAAATATCTTAAGACTTAGGGGAATTTAAAACACATCTCCAGAACCAGATTCTGGTGTCGGGGAGCAAGTGATATCGCTTGCCAGGGTGAACTTGTCACCGCCAATTCGCTGCAGCCAACTTGCTGAGGGACAATTCAACAATTCGACGTAATGATTTAAAATATTGTAAAAAATTATTTTAATTTTTGTCCTTCACATTTTGTATAATGATTCTGTTCCACTATTTCTTCGATATTAGGGTAACCCTTGTCCTGTGGTAAGTTGTTCCATGGCGAGGTGGCCAGGGTGAGTTGTTGTAGACCCTATTATGCTTGCCTGCCTGGTTGTGTGAACTCATCTGGCCTGGACGCGAAGATGTCCTGGCCTCCATGCTTCCGGTCAGTGACAGATCTTCTCCGTTCTTATCTTAGCAGTCAGTTCTTAACCATTGCGGTACTCTTCCTTCTCTTCCAGGACATCAGCAAGCAGAAGGAAGCATAAATACTGGGCTTATTCTGTGAATTGCAAAGGCACCGAATCACATCTCTTTAGTTGCAAAATGGGTGATCGGATCATGACACTTGGCGGGAACGTTACCTGTGAGAATGGGATCCCTGCGGTGGTAAGCTGTAGCCCTGGACTAGCTTTTTCCCCTGGCAGCCACAGTGGCTTCGGCAAAGCTTTCCGTGCTCAGGTGAGTGGAAGAAATTCTCCTTGGTTTTACAAGGAAGTTGAATTTGGCATGGAGTATATTGCTAGCTGTGAATTGGATTTGTTTGTATTGAAATCACAAACCTATTCCTTTCAAATAATCTGAGGGAAAAATGTCAGATCTGCTAGACACTGCGTAGTCTCAGTATAGCCTGAGTAAGTTTACTCAGCTACTCCTTAGCTTCAAAATCTGCTCAGTCAGGGACCAAATTCTATTGGGATAAAATATTCTAGCTAATCATGAATTCTTTGTCCATATATGGCCATTACTTACAGAACTGTGAACATAACTGGCTAGAATCCAGTGATGGGATAAGGCACACATTAAGTTTGTACAAGATAGTATTCTTCACAATACTTTGTGATGTATACCAATAAAGTGATGATCTTCTTCTTCTCCTTCTCCTTCTTCTTCTTCCCCACACACTTTTCCCATTCTGTGCCACATGCTTATTTGCATAATGCCTTTTTATGAAAATATTAATAGCTATTCACAATACTTTGTGATGCATACCAATAAAGTGATCATCTTCTTCTTCTTCTTCTTCTTCTTCTTCTTCTTCTTCTTCTTCTTCTTCTTCTTCTTCTTCTTCTTCTTCTTCTTCTTCTTCTTCTTCTTCTTCTTCTTCTTCTTCTTCTTCCTCCTCCTCCTCCTCCTCCTCTCCTCCTCCTCCTTCTTTGACCTTCTCTTCTTTTTGACTATGCCTTGTACAGTATGCAATTCTTAAATAAGATTACCACATTAAAAAAAAAAACATTGTGAAGGGTATAGGATACATTTTAGAACCAGTCATAACCAAGCTTTTCTCCCAATTCCAAATAATTTATAGTGCCCCAAACACTCTCTCCGCTGCAGATTCTAATTTTCCAAAGTTCAACATTCCAAGGCGTACATGTATATTTCCTGCTGCTCCTCAAGGAACACTAACAATATTTTCAAGGCACTGCCATCATGTTTAAAACATTGCATTTATTTTTCAAGCACAGTTGCTCGGTTGCTCGTGTTTACCTGGAAAATGCTAAGAATTATATTCTGCAGAGCCTTATTTATAATTTTCCCCTGCTTTAACTCAGAACGTTTCAGAACTGCACAAACTTCATTTATCGCTGGAAGGGGTGAAGCACTTGGCAAAATGTCGCCTAATTCTTGTTCCAAATTCTTTTGTTCACGCCAACTGACTGTTGCTTTGTGTTCTTCCAAAGAGACAACTTTCCTATTATGTAAATGATAATGTGGACGGTTGTGCATTAGAATTCCTGAACTTTATGTAAGGGTGGATTTGTAGCTTATTAGCACACTCTGACAGCAAAAGAAAGATGAGTAAGACTTATTTGTTTTTAATATAGAATGGATAGTTGATGCTGCCAACTATTTCTGAGTTAGCACCATTTTTGGCAGATCTTCACTCATATTTAAAAAGCTGAAAATTGCCACATATGATTTCTTAAGTTGGTAACCAAAATAGTGATCACAGCATAGACTTAACGGTACCATTTAGGTTGGCTGGATCTGGAATTATGAACCAACTGAAAGATTCCAGACTAAGACATTATATTAGATCCTGATTCTTATTCTGTATAAGCTGATTCTTATTATATATAAATATAAATACAATTCTTTACCTGGAGACTGTTATTCTTGCTATTAATAAGGTCTTGAGATTCCAGCTCTGATGCTTGTGTTGGTGGATCTAACAAAGTATTCAGGTTTGTGATAAGACAAGGCAAGGCAATTCATGGCAAAAAAATGTGAAAAATCGGGTGTGAAATCACTTAATGTCTGCACTGCTTAGTGATGGAGGTTCTGGTCCCACTTATGACCGTAAGTCAAGTTCTGTCTTTATGCTATCTGTGATTTGTGCCAGAAGGTGCATTGATGTGGATGAGTTGGCTTAAAGACAGACGACCAAATAAGCAAAAATTGCCTCTGACAATGACGTTCCTAAGTGACAAAAGATTTTCCCATTCTTTTTTAGCACCTTCTGGTGAGGCTAAAGGGTGGAGCCCAGGTTGGAGAAGGCCGCCTTGAAGTGTTGATGAATGGGGAGTGGGGAACCATTTGTGATGACGGGTGGGACTTACGTCACGCCAGCGTGGCCTGCCGAGAATTGGGCTTCGGAACCGCCAAGGAGGCTATCTTGGGTGCAAGACTTGGACAAGGTAAGGTGTTTAAAATTAGGCAATAATAATAATGATGATGATGATGATGATGATGATGATGATGATGTTGTTGGAAGGGACCTTGGAGGTCATCTAGTCCAATCCCCTGCTCAGGCAGGAAACCCTATATCATTTCGGACAAATGGCTGTCCAGTTTCTTCTTAAAAACTTCCAGTGTTGGCGCATTCACCGCTTCTGGAGGCAGGTTGTTCCACTGGTTAATTGTTCTAACTGTCAGGAAGTTTCTCCTTAGTTCTAGGTTGCTTCTCTCCTTGATTAGTTTCTATCTGTTGCTTCTTGTCCTGCCTTCAGGCGCTTTGGGGAACAGCTTGACCCCCTCTTCTTTGGGACAGCCCCTGAGATACTGGAAGACTGCTATCATGTCCCCCCTCGTCCTTCTCTTCGTTAAACTAGACATACCCAATTCCAGCAACCGTTCCTTAAAGGATGAAGGGGTAATGAAGATGGAGAGGCCAAGAGCTGACCCCATCCCATAATCCGATCATTAACATCTTCCAGTTCAGGAAGGGATTACTTGATAGGCAAAACAATCTAACTCTTCGGAAAGCTGATATAACTAAGAATGGCATCTCAAACGAGGGAGGTAATATTCTATAAAGTTTAAGTTTCTTTTTTAAAATATATTTACTTTGTTTTATCAACAAGACTAAAATACAAAACAGAAACACACACACACACAAATTACATCCAGCGCTAATAACAACAAAAAAGAAAAAAGATTGGTGTTCAAAAAAAAGGGGGGAAATAACCCAAGTATCAAATAAATTTAACATTAAACATATAGAATTCACCCCGGGTGAATGCTGGGGGGAAAAAAACCTGCCATGGTAGCATCAAAGCAATGTTCATGGCACAAAAGAAGCAAGGAATCTAAATAAGCAGTGAAGTAACTCCAAAATGGTGTGGTTTGGGGAAAAGAAGAGGAAAATAATCTACGTATGAGACACACTGCAGTTCTCTGGAATCTTAAAAATGTGAGCTTACAGCCAAACGGCGCACAGAGGGCTCTAATATATATTGAATTGTGGTTACCGCTACGGAAGTGCTAGCATCACATGAAAGAAACCCTCCTTGCAACGTGATGGGGCTGGAGCAGGTTGGCACATTGCACAAGCAGAAGCTAGACATTTTGAAAGACTACTCCGGTGTTGTGTTTCCTTTACTGAAAATTGGCGATTATTAGGAAAAATAACTAGCGTTTCTTGGAAGTGTATTAATAAAGACGATTAAGGGACTGGAGGTTCAAGCATTTGAAGAACAGTTGCAGGAACTGAGTTTGTTTAGTCTAGTGAAGAGAAGGGTAAGGTGTGGCATGATAGCAGTATTCCAATATCTCAGGGGCTGCCCCAAAGAAGAGGGAGTCAAGCCATTCTCCAAAGCGCCTGAAGGCAGGACAAGAAGCAACGGATGAAAACTAAGCAAGGAGAGAATTGACCTAGAACTAAGGAGAAATTTCCTGAAAGTGAGAACAATTAAGCAGTGGAACGGCTCGCCTTCAGAAGTTGTGGGTGGTCCAACATTGGAGGTTTTAAAGAAGGGATTGGACAGCCATTGGTCTAAAATGGTATAAGGTCTCTTGCTTGAGCAGGGGGTTGGACTAGAAGACCTCCAGGGTCCCTTCCAACTCTGTTAAAAAGTGATTAAAGCAGAAGGTACCACCTCTAGCAAAATACATTTGCATTTTATTTTTCTATCTGCTTTAGAAAAAAAAAAATTATGAGAACAGCAACAAAACTAACTTTTTTCCATCTAAACTTTGTTCTTGAAATTTGGGGAAACCACGAAAGGTCTTTCAGTTTAATTAGATACTAGTCTATTCAAGCATATAGAACAGCACGAATGGGCCCACAACTGTTTTACAGTATTAACCTTCAATAATAAGAAGAATAAGGTAGGATACTACTATGACATACTCTCAGTGTGTAGAAAATCTGTAAAGACAAAGCTATTTTGCTAGTCTTGCAATAGTTAAATGATTTGACGTAGGAGAAGGAGAGGCAGAACTTGAGGTGGAGTCAAGAGAGGAATCAGCCAGGAGTCATTATGTTGCCACAAGCTATCCAACTCCAGCCCCTCTTGAATTCCACCAATTTAGTGTTGACCATCAGTTGACTAGATTCTTGCGTATAAGTATGAGCAATAAATCAGCGTACCTGGAACTTAACACACAGTCAGTGGTGGGATTCAGCCAGTTCGCACCACTTCGGCAGAAGCAGTACCTAATTTTTTGTTGCCCAGGCCCAGAATGGACTTCCGGAAGCGGCATCCACACAGAGAACCGGTTGTTCACCTATTTGAATCCCACCACTGCATGCAGTCCTGATTCTTCAATCCTGATATTTTAGGACCTAATGATTTTAATCTACTTTAGTTTTTAGATCCTGTGTTTGATTTTTGGCTTTAGTTTCTTCTGCCTTGAATATATGCTGCTATAGAAAAGTAGGGTATAAAAGACAGACTGTGTATCTCATGCCCCGCCCCAAGAATCCAGTTCTATCTTTTGAGCTTATTGAGAGTACTTAATAAACATGCATAATATCAGATACTTACTAGAGAAAAGGGATGAACATTTATCTATGTATTTATTTATGTAATTATAGGCTGTCTAGATGTCTCCCAACTTTGTGTGGTGCTCAGCATGAAACAATTTAAAAGACTATAATGCAAAATAATTCAAAACAAATGTGTGGAAAAACAATACCATCTCTCCTAGACTGACATCCCATCAGAGGTCGTGGCATAAAAAGTAGATTTTCAGAGCTCGCTTCAATGGGGTTGCATTACAAAGGGGAAGCATAAGCCCTTCTACAGGACGCAACATTTTTTGTTATTTTGTAGTGTCATGGTGTCCATTTAAGTTCAAAGATTTCTTGGAAATCCTTTTATAACCCTCTGTTTTCTTACGAAAGTAAAAATAACGTTAGAATTCTTCCAACGGCCCGTGTTTATTTGAGATTTTTTTTGTCTTTCTGTTGTTCTGCAAAAGAATTATCTTTATCCCTATTGAAATGTTTAGAGTTATGGGCAAAAATGGTCAGAAATGCCAGTGGCATATTTTGCTCCCAATTCTCCAAATGAAATTTAAGAAATGATGGAGAAATGGAAATTTGGCCTTTGTTCTGTTTCTAACTAATGAAAGAAAGGAAGAAAAATACTGGAAAGTATCTCATAGAATAAAAACAAAATTAACTGCAGAAAGGCTTTATTAAAGCCCTGGATATTTTTTAACTCAGAAGTCTCCTGGACCTTTGTCTGGATTTGGGGGAATCTGTGGAGTTGAGATGTCCAGGCTAGGAATAGTTCCAGAGGCGCTTTTTTTTCAAAAGGCAACTGGACTTTCTTGGTTTTTGAAAACATTTACCTTCTCATCCAAGAAGCTTCTTCAGCAGAATTGAGAATCTCCATAGACAATCGATGAATTCTTTAATGCACTTTCCTGATCTGATTTTCTCCAGAAGCAGTGATGCTCTTAGGACAGGTCTCTAGGAGAGAAAGTTCTATTAAGTAGAATGAAAAAGCAGGAGGAAACAACAACAAACATTGGCGTATCACATTTCATGAAGTCATCTATTTTATTCTCTGAAAGGGGCGGGGGATTGTAAGATCTACACATTTCCTAACTGAGTAACTGAATTTATGTTGACTTTAACTACTGTAGTCACCAAATTGGGATAGTTTCCATCAGAACATGTCAAATATGCAGTATACTTCCCTCTTATTGTGGGGAAATGAGCTTGTGAGCGTCCCTCCCTTTTTGAAGGCATTGGTCCCATCCATCTCAACGAAGTGGACTGCACAGGGTTTGAAAAGTCTATTACGGACTGTAAGTTCAGCAAGGAGATCAGGAGCTGCACCCATGAAGAAGATGCTGGTGTGAGATGCAACATCCCAGCAATGGGCTTCCAAAACCAGGTGAGATAATTGGCACCTTCCACAATGGGAGAATGGTTCTTCTTCTTCTCCTTTTCTTCTTCTTTTCTCCTTCTCCTTCTTCCTCCTCCCCCTCCTCCTCCTCCTCCTTCTGTAGAATGCACTATATGCTTTATCTTAAGAGCTGGAGCATGGAAACATCATTTCTTACTTTTTTTCCCCCCTTGACCTCCAGATCAAGAGACCACCAACAAAGATACTGCTTTGGAAATTATTGGTTTACTTTGTTCCAGCCACAGTCTCATCACTGGAGGTTTTTAAGAAGAGAGTAGACGGTCACTTGTCTGAAATGGTATAGGTTGTCCTGTTTGAGCAGGGGGCTGGACTAGAAGACCTCCAAGATCCCTTCAAGCTCTACTCTACTCTACTCTACTCTACTCTACTCTACTCTACTCTACTCTACTCTACTCTACTCTACTCTACTCTACTCTACTCTACTCTACTCTACTCTATACCAACCCACCTCACATTGTTGTTAGTGCAAGAACATAATGAGGAGAGTTGACCCAAAGGTGCTTTTTCCAAAAGGCAACTGGACTTTCTTGATTTTTTTCTTTGAAAACATTTTGCTTTTCCTCCAAGAAGCTCTTCGGTTCCGAGAAGAACTTCAGTTCAGAACCAAAGAAGCTGGTTGGATGAGAAGCAGAATATTTTCAAAGAAAAAAAAAACCAAGAATGTGCAATTGCCTTTTGGAAAAGGCACTTTTGGGACAACCATGAGCCGGAGGGTTGAGATAAGGAGGAGAATCCGTTGCTATAGTAGCAGTGAGAGTAGAAGTGGTGGTCTTCTTGAGGACCAGTCTTGCCATCAGACAGAGCAAAGGAGCTCAGTTCGTTTGATGCAACTTGTTTTTATGTCTTGGTAGCCTGATCGCTGCTTGTGATGTCAGCTACTCAGCCATGGGGTCAAACTCAACTATGAGCACATTGTCATATTTTTAAACCCCTGGGCAAACAGAGCTAAAACCGTATATAGTGCAGCACACACAAACAGATGTTAGAGGACCAAAAACACAAGCAGGCTCCTCAAATAGCTGCCGTGACCTGAAAAGGGTCATATGAATCAGAGTTTTGAATACTTCTTAAAATGTTTACTGAATTTTGGGTTTTGAACAGGAGGAGCTTTTCCTCAACCCTCCAAATTGAGGTCATCTTCAGACTGCTGGCTCGAAGTCCCCGCTGGCAGGCAGTTCAGTGAATTCGTAAGATTTACATCCCAGGATTTGGCCAAACTCCACATGTTCCATTCAGTTTAACATCTGTGTTCTTTTAAAATCCATGGGCTCAATATAATTTGAGAAACATCCTAGCCTTTCTCCAAATAATTTGCTTCACAGTTTTTAACCAAGCGTCTTCCTAATACTTCCTTTAAAACAATTGCTCCATCTTAAATATCAGTTTGGATTTATGCTCAAGTGTTACTTAATGTCAGGGTTAGAGGCCATGCAACCTCGGTTTTGAGACCCTCAACCCCAAGAGATGCTTTTGCCAACTTGATGCCTTCTTGATGGACTACAGTTCACTTCATATCCTGGTAGCTTAGAGACACTGTGAATTATAATTCAGATTAGAGTAGAACTCTTCTACTCTATGAATAAACATAGTACATTGTTGTCAAGAACTGGTAGAAAACAAAAATGAGTTCCTATTCCCCCAAGTAAAATTGTTCATGTCTCAATACTACACAAGTATCCTTCATTAATATGATCTTCAGAGGTTCCTGGGAAAACCTGTGTACAATCAAATCAAGCATAGCCTGATATAACCTATGTAGGATGTAGGATATATCTATATCAAGTTGGATAGCCTATATGTAAAAATTATGTTGAAGTTCTGGACTTCCAAGAATAAGAGGAGATAGGCTGGTGTTATGGTGGGTTATGGATTATTTAAGATCATCTTAATGGACTTAGGAGTAGAAGGCTAGAGTTTTTCTACTAGGATTTAGTCTAGCCAAGACCTTGCCAGGAATTTTGGGAGTAGTAATCTGAAAATATTTCATGAGTACCAGGTACTCAGGTACCAGTACCAGATACCATATATTACACCAAGTATCATCGATAGACTACAGTTATTATTATTCAGAGACCTCTGAGCCAATTTGGTGTAACCAGTTTGGTGTAGTGGTTGAAGTGCCGTCCTAGAAACGAGGAGGCTGTGAGTTCTAGTTCCGCTTTAGGCGTGTGACTTTGAGACAGACTATCTATCTATCTATCTATCTATCTATCTATCTATCTATCTATCTATCTATCTATCTATCTATCTATCATCTATCTATCTATCTATCTATCTATCTATCTATCTATCTATCTATCTATCTATCTATCTATCTATCTATCTATCTGAAAGGAAAGTTATCTAACGTACAAAGGTCTGTGAATTCAATTCCCTATTAACATCTGGCTACCCACATCTGATGAATCTCACACAGGATGAAATCAATCACACAGTATCTCTTTCAAAGGATGGAAGAAATTTGGTTTAGTTTTTGGGTTGTCTTGATCTTTTTCATAGCAAACAGCAGCAATCTATCTATCTATCTATCTATCTATCTATCTATCTATCTATCTATCTATCTATCTATCTATCTATCTATCTATCTATCTATCTATCTATCATCTACCTACCTACCTACCTACCTACCTATTTCAAAATAAAAAATGAATTATGAATAATTTTTGTCCTTGGCTCATGATATCATCTTGATCATGCTGATGGAGGATATTGTTGGGCAGCAACTCAAAATATGCAGGTAGCGTGGGCTATGTAAATATGATTCTTTTTTCTGCAATGCAGTTTTTAAAATGAGCAGAGTTTAAACCATCTAAGTTATTTCCAACTCAACTGGAGGCAACCCACACTCAAAAGCCGGCCCGATAATTTCGGTAAGCTGACTTGCCAAGCGTTGTCCTTTTTGTTGCATGACTCGTTTCCCCAGCCTAGTTCTCTCTCTCTCTCATCTACGAGCAGAAAATGCAACTTTCTGTCTCTTTCATTGGCGTCTGATAATCCCCCTAACTTTCATAACTGTCCATTATCCTCCGCAGGTACGCTTGAGTGGCGGCCGCACTCACTACGAAGGCCGTGTGGAAGTTCTCCAGGAGCACAATGGCACGCTCATATGGGGGTCCATCTGTGGTGAAGGATGGGATATAATGGACGCCATGGTGGTTTGTCGCCAGCTGAACCTTGGCTATGCTAGCCATGCATTCCAGGTACAGCATTGTTTTCATTCCACAAGTGCAAACAAACGCTCAGTGTTATTCATGGCTCTTCAGAATTCAGAAGATCTTATTTAAAGACATAATAATAATAATAATAATAATAATAATAATAATAATAATAATAATGATGATGATGATGATGATGATGATGATGATGATGATGATGATGATGATGATGATGATGATGATGATGATGTTGGAAAGGACCTTGGAGGTCATCAAATCCAACCCCCTGCTCAGGCAGGTAACCCTACGCCATTTTGGACAAATGGCTGTCCAGTTTCTTCTTAAAGACTTCCAGTGTTGGAGCATTCACCGCTTCTGGAGGCAGGTTGTTCCGCTGGTTAATTGTTCTAACTGTCAGGAAGTTTCTCCTTAGTTCTAGGTTGCTTCTCTCCTTGATTAGTTTCCATCCGTTGCTTCTTGTCCTGCCTTCAGACGCCTTGGAGAATAGCTTGACTCCCTCTTCTTTGGGGCAGCCCCTGAGATATTGGAACACTGCTATCATGTCCCCCCTCGTCCTTCTCTTCATTAAACTAGACATACCCAATTCCAGCAACCGTTCCTTATATGTTTTAGCCTCCAGTCCCCTAATCATCTTTGTTGCTCTTCTCTGTACTCTTTCCAGAGTCTCAACATCTTTCTTACATCGCGATGACCAAAACTGGATGCAGCATTCCAAGTGTGGCCTTACCAAGGCATTGTAAAGTGGTATTAATACTTCACGTGATCTTGATTCTATCCCTCTGTTCTTTGAGTGTTCAGGCCAGGATTTACTGAATCCCAATTTACAATATACAAATTCCTTGGAGGTTTTTTGCATCACATAGGACTTTTTTCTGCGTCTGTCCTTCTGCTTCCCTCTGCGTTAGCCTTCTTTCTCGATATCCCCATATTTCGGTGCATTCTACTTCCTTTCTTCCTTTCCTGCCTCCTTTAAGATATGAAGGAAGGCTGGGAAAAAAAATCATGGCTGGCCTTCTTTTGCTTCACATGAAACTGGGGTGCAATTTGAAGCTATCCAAGAAAGATCTTTTTACAGCCCAGAATAACCAAGAGCTACATTTACTAGTCAAAGATCAGTAACATGAAGAAGATGAATTGTGATAGAAATGGGATGAATTACTGTAGATACTAAATGACACTGTTTCTTTTGTAGAAGCTGAGTATAATTTGAGGCTCCACTTAATGTTCCAATCTTTATTTTTGGAGCACTGTAGCACATAAGCACAAGGATGGCTTCGGGGCACCAGATCAAAAGTCCATCCGGTCCCATGTTTTGATTAGTGGTCACGGAGATACTTCCAACAAAGAATGAGGATGACAGTCTACTTTGATCATTAGTCCTCGGCTGTACGAAGGCTCCAATTCACCATGTTTTTATGGATACGTTTTAAAAAATCATACTGTGTCAGATCAAAGGGTTCCTTCCTGATATTATTCATCTCCTAGGCCAGGGGTCCCCAACCTTGGCAACTTTAAGACCTGTGGACTTCAATTCCCAGAATTCCCCAGCCAGCCATGCTGGCTGGCTGGCTGAGTGAGTGATGAATAAATTGGTGGCAGGAAAGAGAGAGCGCATCAGTTTCATAGGAAAATGGCTCTCTGAAGAAAATGTTTTTTCATGAGGATCTCAATGCTCCACCTGTGACTTGTTGCAACTCATTTCATCTCCTCCTTCAGCCTTTCCCCAGGAAATAGGTTGGGCCAGCACACAAGAGGTCTATTTATTTTCTTGTACAGCAGCCAATTTTCGGTTCAGGAGGTGAGGACTACTATGGCCACCCAATGCCCCCATTTCCAATCTCTCTGCTTTGTTGACATTTAGCAGCCCTTATGCTGTTTGATGGTAGAAGGCATTTCCTTGCCCTGGATCTACTCGTTTTGGGAACAGAGGTCCTTGTGTTTGCTCCAGGCTGCCCCCCCCCATGGAGCATACAGCCCCTCTGTGTATGTGGAGCAGACTTAACCGGTGGAGGTTTGCATGCCAAGGAGCCATTTTTAATGAGGTTCTGCCAGTGTGTTGTGACTGATACAAGGAACGTCCTGTCAGCATTTTCCTTAGGTGGAATATGAAGAAGAGATTCTGAACACTGGACGGTCATTACTCATTTGCTGTTTTTTCTTGCCTGATCGTTATACATCTGATTATAGTGAAGTGTTAACACAGGGGTCTTCAAACTTGGCCCTTTTATGACTTGAAATGACTTCAACTCCCAGAATTCCTCAGCCAGGCCTTCTGAACATCAACTTTTTCCTGTAAAATACAAGAAGCAGAGTCTATCTTGGTCAAAAGACATTCTGGTTTGCTTCTCCGTTATTGTTAGGCTCTGACTCAGCCAATCCTTCGAGTCTTCTTTAACAAGATTTATTGAAATGAAAGGGATAAAGTTGCATGGACGTCAGCAACTACGCTATTCCCGGTTTAGATGTATTCCCCAACGGATTAGGGCAGGGATTTTCCGTGCTTCTATCTCACGGGCTTCTTTCCAACTGACAAGGAAGCAATTCTCTCCCCCTGATAATGGAGCAGTTTGCAGGTGACTGTTTACAAAATCATCTCCTGAACTTTTTTATCCATTTGTCAGTCGACCATTGCAATTGCTAGGATAGCTTGCTGATGACAAACAACTGCCAGCTGGAGGGAAGGTTTTGACAATAGTCCATATTGTGAGTGCTGTGATATTTGTTCAGAATGTGCTACTGAGTCAGTTGCTCACATTTTTACGCTGCTCCCTCTTTATGATTATTGGCGTGCAGCCTTCATATATCCACTTCTTACTGGCTGTGTTGTTTGGCCAGAACCTAGAAATTGTTCATGTTAATGCTTTTAGACCTTCCATTGACGATTTCCAGGAACATTGCCAAGTTCTGCTTCCATCATTATTGCTATTGCAAAGTTTGAGGCTTAGCTTTGACTTTAGAGCGTTGTATGGACAAACTCAACCGTGCGAGAGCATTGGCTTCCATTTCCTTTGTTTTACTACATCTCGTAGGGTGCTTTGCTTTGCTTGCGTTTGTTTTACTTATGATTACTTCATGTCCTTTTGGACCTTGCCCATCAGGAAAGACTACACATCAATAAAGGAAGGAAGCAAGGAATTGCCTGCTCCAAAGTATACAGAAAACCTGAATTAGAATTAAAATTGAATTTGAATTAGAACCCTGGCCTTTAAATCAGGAATTCTCCTAAGCCAGTGATGGCGAACCTTTTAGAGGTGCCCAAACCACAACCCAAAACCCACTTATTTATCGCAAAGTGCCAGGACCGCATCAGCGTTGTGGTGCCCTGGGGGGGGAGGGCAGGGAGGCACCTCTGAGTGCCATCTCTGACATGCAAAAAGTGGTGGCAAAAAAATGGGCCACCGCACTGCAAGGCGCAAAAACGGTCGCCGCCACGCCACGCGGTGCAGATGCAAGGCGCTGCACCACGCAAGAACGGGGCAGGGCTAGTGGGTATCATGCAGACACTAGCCCTGCCCCATTTGCAGCACGTGCGTGCTCGCGGCCCCA
The DNA here is from genome assembly GCF_001527695.2 of Protobothrops mucrosquamatus. NCBI lineage: Eukaryota > Metazoa > Chordata > Lepidosauria > Squamata > Viperidae > Protobothrops > Protobothrops mucrosquamatus. Next base: position 38,253 of record NW_015389938.1, read on the forward strand.
TGCGCGCATGCACACATGTAAAATGCTTCCCCCTCCCTTTTCTTCCAGTCCACCAATTGACAATGGTTGGTGACTTCTGCTCTACCACCCCTACTCGAGCTTGCTAGTCGGCCGCTTCACCTCCTTTGTGCTGGGCGGGGCTCCTGCTCCGGGGGCAGCCTGATGGACCTACTGCTGGCGGCGTTGGCACACGTGCCAACAGAGAGGGCTCTGAGTGCCGCCTCTGGCACGCGTGCCATAGGTTCGCCACCACTGTCCTAAGCTATCTGACATGGATACTGAAAAAAATAATGGGACTGTTAGGCAATGAGCTGGTCATTAGGCCCCCAGGCTGGACAAAACAAAACTAAAATCCAGTGATTCCGGAGCTTACTGAAGTGGGAAAGGTGGTTTAAAACAGACTACAATGCATCTATGCTTAATCACCTTCCTTTTTTTTTTTTTTTTTTGGTATTTCTTACTAGGAAACCTGGTACTGGTATGGGGACACTGGTGCAGACAATGTGGTCATGAGTGGGATGAAGTGCTCTGGGATAGAAATGGCTTTGTTCCACTGTCCTCATGATGCCAAGGTCTCCTGTCCCAAGGGAGGTGGACGCTATGCAGCTGGTGTTTCCTGTACAGAAAGTAAGCTCTTCAGCTTCCTTTGCTCAAAATCTAGACCACGGTTTATCTGAATCACAGTCAAGCGTGTGTCCGTGTTTTGAGTATTGTATTGGGTTAAACCAGGGTGAATGCTAACCTGACTTCCTTCCCTGTGACCTTTGGTAATAATAATAATAATAATAATAATAATAATAATAATAATAATAATAATAATAATAATAATAATAATAATAATAATAATAATAATAATAATAATAATAATAATAATAATAATAAAGTTGGAAAGGACCTTGGAGGTCATCTAGTCCAACCCCCTGCTCAGGCAGGAAACCCTATACCATTTCGGACAAATGGCTGTCCAGTCTCTTCTTAAAAACTTCCAGTGTTGGAGCATTCACCGCTTCTGGAGGCAGGTTGTTCCACTGGTTAATTGTTCTAACTGTCAGGAAGTTTCTCCTTAGTTCTAGGTTGCTTCTCTCCTGGATTAGTTTCTATCCGTTGCTTCTTGTCCTGCCTACAGATGCTTTGGAAAATAGCTTGACTCCCTCTTCTTTGGGGCAGCCCCTGAGATGTTGGAATACTGCTATCATGTCCCCCCTTGTCCTTCTCTTCATTAAACTAGACATACCCAATTATTGTGACGTAGTGAGCAAAACACTCAAGAGGATAAAAGCAAAATCCTTACTGTCAATTGATGTCTGCAGCTGCGGCGGATCTCGTTCTCAATGCCAAGGAGGTGGAACACACATCCTATCTGGAGGATCGCCCCATGCATGTGCTGCAGTGCGCCATGGAGGAGAATTGCCTGGCCTCCTCTGCGGTCAATACCTCTGTGTCCAGTGGTCAAAGGAGACTCTTCCGTTTCTCCTCCCAGATCCATAACAATGGGCAGGCTGACTTCCGTCCCAAAACGGGCCGCCACGCTTGGATCTGGCACGAATGCCACAGGCAAGTCTTTCTTTCTATCTTCACTTTTGTAGACTAGGAAGGGCACAACTCATGGAGGGTCATCACATGGACCCGCGAGAAACAGGGTTCTTAGCGCGAGTTAAAATGCTGGTGGCCTTGGCCACTGGTTTAAAGTCAAACTCAACAAGCACAGGAGCACATTCCTGACCTGCTCACACCTCACTCAAAGCCATAGTTTAAACATGGCTGGCTGGGGAATTCTGGGAGCTGAAGTCCACAAGTCTTTAAAGTTGCCAAGTTTGGGGAGTCCTGGATTAAAACACCACCCTAAGCAAATTGTGTTATGCCGTAGCACAGGGAGGGAATCCTGCCAGTTCTGTATGAATCTAGGCAGCCCTTTTTGATGAACTCAAGATTTGGGGTCCATTTCCCTCTCTTGATTCTGAATTGGCAGATCTTTTCCAAAACCACTGAACCTATTTTGAATCACTGAGCCTGAAAGCCTAAGAGCATCTCAGACAGGTTTAGAGGACCAGTTGGTCAAGCTTCTCGGACCAACAAACATGGCTGGTCACCCTCTTGATGTGGCCTCTTTCTTCTTAACCTCACAATGGCCTTCCCTATTAACACTCATTTCCTTTCTGGACTTTCTGAAAAGTTCAAATTAAGTGAGGCAGCTATAACTAATCAGTTGGTTGAAACCAGTTTGTTTATAGACAGGAAGGTCTGCTCAATTCCTTTACAGTATTTCTGGTCTATAAACAGTGTAAGATAAACACCTTTCTGAGCAGGCAGGCATATTTTAGGAACACAGTCCTACAGTTTGCATTAATGTTTGGCTTTTTCACATTGGAAATCGCTCAAGCATCCAACTTCAAAGTAAATAGTTTGGACGCCTTTAACAGCGCTCCGTGTTTTCCATCTGCCGACTATGGAATTCTATTCATGATCCGGAATGGGGTGGGTAGCAGGGTTCCACTTAAAGGCAGGTAAAAAGAGAAATCAAAGTATTTGTGGCAAAAGAAAAAAAAATATAGTAACTCTGAGTCAGTTTAAAAAAAGTTTTCCTTTAAAAAAAACTGCTTTCCCCCACACGCACGTAGAATAAACAGATCAATGTATCATCTACCTGATACTGAATTCCAGGTGTTTAATGTCCTCTGTGGTTCATTTTCTCAGGAATTGCAAAGGAATTAACTAACTCTACCTTGCAGTTCTTTAGTTTCCCACAGCTTATAGCCAGGATACACTTACATTCTGGATCTGATTTTACACTTGGTTTTTGCGCAAGCAAGTGTGCCATTCACCGTCAGTCGGCATTCATCAGGGGTGTTGCACAAATTAAAAACTAAAACCTCTTGCAAGGTGCTAGAATCTCTTTCACCATTTGGCAAAAAGCTTATTACAATGTACATAATGCTTATAATTTCATCCTTGTAAGCATAAACTCCATGTTGATCAAATAGGGTCAAATAGTTGAAGATGTTTTGCTCCTCATCCAAGAAGCTTCTGACTGAATGGTGGAGAATGGAAAGATTTATATTCCTTGCAGTCATCTGGTCATTAGCATTCTTTCTGAGAGTTGTTGAGGCCAGATGGAGGTTTATCTGTGCCCCCGGGGTCAAGGAAAAATCAAAGAAAGTCCAGTTGCCTTTTGAGAAAGTCTAGTTGCCTTTGGGACCACCATGACCTGGATCAGTGTTTCTCAACCTTGACAATTTTAAGGCATGTGGACTTCAACTCCCAGAATTCCACAGACAGCAATGCTGGCTGTGGAATTCTGGGAGTTGAAGTCCACATGCCTTAAAATTGTCAAGGTTGAGAAACATTGACCTGGATGATTGAGAATCTCCATATTCACACAACACTTTTGTTTTGGGGAAGGAACCATAGCTCAGTCCCAGAGCCCCATATTCAGTTGATGTTCTATTTTGACATTCAGGTTATCAGATGAGAGGGAAATTTTTCTTCCAGGAAGATTTCTGGAACATGGTTGTAAGTTGGAGAGGTTTCAGGAAAGAACACCAAAATCTTGTGGGATTTCAGTCCGGCGCGTCCTGCCAAGTTAAAATGATTTCTTCTTCTTCTTTGCGTCATTGGTTTCTGACAGATTTATTTAAAGAATGTTTGTAATCCCAATCAATCCAAGGAAGTTGATTCAGACTCAGTTATCTTAGCACCAATCGGTAGAAAGTATTGATTTCTTTACTTAAATGTTTCTGTGCCATTCCACCATAATGAAATGGGGCACACATTACAGATTTGGTCTTTGACCCATAATCATAATGTGCAATACACACAGCAGAAATAGAGCAGAAATATATAAACACAGCAGAAATATAAATACATTATAATAGAAGTCATACAAATAGCAGTGATGCCCTAAAAGGTTTGGAAAACAACATAAAACAAAAAGCGTACGAAACCGGTTGCAATGAACATCTCTGCTAAAAGATGCCGTGTCTTTATAACCATCTGCTAAATCTAACTCAGGATGGGGGTATGTTGATGAAAAGAAGGCCAGGCAGGATAAATGGGAGCAGATGGCTCTTCAAATCATCTTCCCTGGAGCTATTTAAACTTTTAAAGCTTAACTAAAGCTTTGAATGAGGCCTCCCACCACGTAAGTGTTGTACCTGCAGCTGAATTACCTCCGTGGAGGTGAGCTCATTGTTTAGTTTGATCAAGGATATTGTGCAGCACTGCTGGATTAAGTTTATTCCAAATTACGAACTGAGCTTCAAGAAAAGTAAATTCATTTCTGAGCAGGACAATTGCAACTTTAGCAGGCACTAGCCTTTGTGGAAACTGAGACTTGATTTATTGGCTTTGATCAATTCCACTGAGCCTTAATTTAAAAGACCTACGTCTCCTCTTTTTAAAGAGCTGTTATCTTCTATATATTCTCGACCCAATCTCTATATCATCTTTCCCCATCACGGCAAAGACTCAGAATCCCCTAAGGAATTTTTTAATGACAGGAATGGACTTGAGACTATCATGTCACATGAATTCAATTGTATTATTGCTAATAACAAGATTCCTCCCCAAATGCATTCCATATGGTATTTATTTCCTTCTTCTAGACTAATGTCACCAAGCCGGAATTCATCCAGTAAATAAATAGTGACATTTAGGAGATGTTTTCATCCAAATGAAAAGCATTTATAGTTAACCAATAGTAAATTTGGACAAGCAGTGGCTAGGCTGGGCTTCCAGGTTGGCTAATATAGTATGTTAGTGAAAAAGGTATTCCATGTATACATATGTGATAGGGTAGATACCACAGTCATGATAAACTGCCATTCTGGCTTTGATTATAGAAAGAAAATGGCCGCATTCACCAGCCTTAACTATGATTTCCTACTAAATCACAGAGAGCTGAGTTTATCCATAGAAGAGAATAATTGTAGCTCAGGGCTGAATTGTGGAGTCTTTGGCACTCTCTGAGCTTGATGGTTTTCTTGCAGACGTTTCATTACCCAACTAGGTTACATAATCAGTGCTGAGTTTACATCAAATCTTCATTTGACAGCCTTCAGAAATGTGCTCTCTTTCTGGCTTCCACAGGCATTACCACAGCATGGAAGTCTTTGCCCACTATGATCTTCTGGATAGCAACTGGACTCAAGTTGCTGAAGGCCACAAAGCCAGCTTTTGCCTGGAGGACAGTGACTGCCTAGACGGTACATGTGTTCCTAATGTTATTTCGATGCATTGCTAATATGTCGGTGACTGCTGATACTTCGAACTAGCTCTCCTTAATCCACGGCTGTTTTCCCACTTAACCAGTGGTTCTCAACCTGTGGGTCGGGACCCCATTTGGGGTCGATCGACCATTTCACGGGGGTCGCCAAGCAAGGCTGTCCGCCATTTTTTTGTCCACCATTTTTTTTCCCCTTTTCCGGCGGGTGCCTTACCTCCCTTGAGCTGGGCCAGCTGGTGGTCGGCCTGCTCCGTCTCTGCCGCTTGCCAGCTACGCCTCAGCCGGCGCAGGGGGCGGAACCACGCATGCGCAGCGCTCCCGGGCAGGGAAAGTCCTCAACTTACGACCGGTTGGGTAGTCCTCGACTTACGACCGGTTTAGTCCTCGACTTACGACCGATTTAGTCCTTGACTTACAACCGGTTGGGGTCGCGGCATTAAAAAGGTTGAGAACCACTGCACTTAACATATGTCGAAGGCTGAGTCTCCACGGCGAGACTGTGAGCTGTTTGATACCATTAAAATCAAATGGAAAATCAGCTTTCCACCGTCCATTGTTCAACTTATCCAGCAATCCGGTTGAAGAATGCTTTCAGGATCCAGGACATTCCTTGGAATAAGCCTTTAAAGATGATACCTTTCCCCTTCAGAATGAAGAAAATACTAGCTCTAGGCAACCAGTCCTGTGGATGTAGGAAACTGCTCTATGTTAAATCAGAACGGTGGCCAGTCTGATTTAGTGTACCTCTATTGAAATGAGCAACATCTGAGGCTTCGCCCCACGAGCCTCCACTTCCTTCTGCCAAAGATTGCACCCCAAGTCAACTGCCATTGCGTACCCTCTTTTGGGAGATGCCGTTGAACTGGGAATTTAATTACATGATATCTATGGAGATTCTTAATCATCCAGCTCATGGTTGTCCCAACGTCTTTTTCCAAAAAGCCACTGAACTTTCTTGGTTTGTTTGTTTTTTCCTTTGAAAATGTTCTCTTCTCATCCAAGAAGCTTCTTCAGTTCTTTCTTCAAAAACCAAGGAAGTCCAGTTGCCTTTGGGAAGAAGCACCTTTGGGCGAATTACATGATCTTCTTCGCCCTTCAGAAGAAAGAAAAAAAAAAGACACGACAGGCAAATTCCCATAACTTGTAAAAATGGCGGTCATCGGTCTTTGCACAGAAATGGGTGCCCACGTTCCTCTTGGTGAGCTCATCTGAAGCATATCCATAGCTCACGTCTCTTATCGCTGTTTAGTTAAAACACAAATCAGGCCTTCCAAAATCTTGATGCTACCTTTGTACTGACTTCCTTCTTAGGTGTCCAGAAGCAGTACGAGTGTGCAAATTTTGGGGAGCAGGGGATTTCTGTTGGATGCTATGATGTGTACCGGCATGATATTGATTGCCAGTGGATTGACGTTACAGATCTCAAACAAGGAGACTACATCTTCCGGGTAAGCTGCGATTCCGCAAGGGAATGGTGACCACAGTCCTTGTTTTGCAGAATATAAGGAACCCAGCCTCTCCCTTCACCAGCCAGCTGATTATCTTAATATGCTTGGGAGTATATCATCAGACTAATGGAATCTGTTCTGTGTTGGTCACATTGATGTACTTCTTAGCCATTACAAAGTGGGTTGAGCTGCGATATTCCTCCCGGTGTTCTGCTTTGTCATTCACACCAGAGGGGGGGAAAAGATTACGTGATATATCTCAGGGGCTGCCCCAAAGAAGAGGGAGTCAAGCTATTCTCCAAAGCCCCTGAAGGCAGGACAAGAAGCAACGGATGGAAACCAAACAAGGAGAGAAGCAACCTAGAACTGACTCCTGGCAGTTAGAACGATTAACCAATGGAACTGCTTGCCTCCAGAAGTTGTGGGTGCTCCAACACTGGAAGTTTTTAAAAAGGGACTGGGCAACCATTTGTCCGAAATGGTGTAGGGTTTCCTGCCTGAGCAGGGGGTTGGACTAGAAGACCTCCGAGGTCCCTTCCAACTCCGTTATTATGTTCTATCCTAATCTGAATTGATGATACTTTGGAAGAGCTCAGAAAGAATGTTAGCTCTTCGATTTAGTCCAGACAAGTTAATGAGGGAAGTCTGATTCGCTTAACAACTGTGTGATTCGCTTAACAGCTGTAGCAATCCACAAAAAACCCTCATCAAACTAGGCTTGACCCACTTAATAACTGCCTTGCTTAGCAATGGGAATTTTAGGCCCAGTTGTGGTTATAAGTTAAGGAGTATTTGTGGATGACCCAGTTGCAGTGGAGGGGATGGAAGGATATACAAGTTTAATGGCATTACTAAGCAGAATTTGAACAAGCCTAAATCTATAGCTTTGATCTTACATAAATACTACTCCGAAGGGAGATCTCTTAAGCCAGTGGTTCTCAACCTGTGGTCCGCAGACCCCTGGAGCGGGGGCGTGATGATGTCACCACAAGGGGGTCCGCCAAGGCTTGAAGAAATGTTATGATTTAAATCTTGAGTTAAGTCTTGGGGGTCCGTGGCCACAAAAGATATTCAAAGGGGGTCCATGGTGAAGAAAATGTTGGGAACCACCGTCTTTGGCTGTTTTAGCGTTAGTAAATGCAAAAGTTGCATCAGTTTGTGCTAAAAAGAAATTGAAACCTCGCCTTTATATGTATGAGGGGTAAAAAGAGAAAGGGCTTCAGTTGGCATGATCAAACTAACTATTCTTATACACACCCAATTAGGGATTGTATCTCCAATTAGATCATGCTGAAATTCCTGTCTCTTTACCCAGATCATTGTTAATCCAAACTTTGAAGTGGCAGAATCTGATTATTCCAACAACGTTATGATATGTAATGTCAGGTACGGATTACAGCGTGTGTGGGTGTTCAACTGCCATATAGGTAAGTTTGGCTTTTGTTTTTCTTCTTTTGAACAACTATGGGATAAGCTTTGTATCAATAAACTAGTTCTCAGCGCTTCACAATCAGGAAACAGACTGTAGTAAGACTATCAAAACTCTACAGTTGCAAGATCTTGAAAGCCTGACAAACTTTCTCCTCATTCTCTCTGTCTCTGTCTGTCTGTCTGTCTGTCTGTCTGTCTGTCTCTCTCTCTCTCAAACTGAAGAGAATCAAGGCAGAGCAGTCTTGAGTTTCTTTCTCACCCTACCTCTCTCAAGGCTATGCTGGTATTTATACAATTGCCCTCATGTTCCTTCTTTCACGCTGTCTCTGTGGTCCTCTACAATAGTTGAATAGCTTGTATCAAAAAAGTGTAAGAAAAAGATTCTTATGTCATATTTTTACTTAAACATCCCATTCGTTTCATTGTTCATGTGTTAAATTATGATACTTTTGCGATTGAAATAGAACCGGTTCATCGGTTTCTGAAACTCCCATTTAGACGGTCATTCTGGAATCCTGCAAGAGGTTTTTTTGCACATACCGGATAAATTTCCAGGAACCCCATCAGGTTTCTAGAAGTCCCAAATGTCAGCTGGGAAATTCACCTGTTTTGAAAAGCAAAGTTAAAAATCAGCCTTAACTGGAAACCCAGCTGAACTTTTCCTGTTTTCAACTTGTGTTTTTCATCCAACTGATATAAATATCCAGGTGTAGCATTACCCCCACTTTTTTAAAAAAAAATCTATATAAACAAAAATGTAAATGTTCGTTTGTTCAAAATCTTAAATCTCCGAAAGGTCTTCACCGATTGCTTTGAAATTTTGACACAACGTTGCATTCGAATACGCGCGTGTTTTTATATACCTATATTATATACAGTAGATGTCACACCTGTGACAGGTAAAAACATGCTTTTTTTGAAAAACAGCGCCATCTGTTGGACGTAAAAGCAACACACGCTTTTACCAGACTGAGCCACAGCAATGCGTGGCCGGGTACAGCTAGTTAAGAAATAAATAGAACTGTCACATTCAGTTGTCCAATCTGTGTCAAAAGGCCAACACTAACAGCTTCTCCTCACCATTTTAGCAATCCGCACAGGAGGTTATTGCAGAACCTCAACTGAAATCAGTGGGTTTTTCTTTAGAATTCGTTTGCTGATTAATTTTTTTTCCGCTTGTTTTTATAACAAAAATGCATGGCTATCGTTAAGTCAGGATGAAAGGTTTTTTTTTGTTAAGAGCCACATAATCTCCATTACAACCACTCAAAACCATCCTTGCAGAAGCAGGCGGATTTTGAAATGGGTTGAGGTCCCTGATGACTTCATTCTTCCTTCAACAATACAGTCCTTGACTTACAACCATTTGTTTAGCGGTCTTTCAAAGTTACAACGGCACTGAAAAAAGTCATTTACAACCGGACCTCACACTTAGAGGGCTGTTGCAGCGTCCCCGTGTCACGTGATCAAAATTTGGGCATATGGCAACTGGCATGAATTTATGATCATTGCAGCCTCCCGGGGTCATGTGATTGCCATTTGCAACCTTTCCCAGCTGGCTTCTGACAAGCAAAGTCAATGGGGGAAGCTGGAGTTGCTTAATGACTGCACAATTCACTTAACAACTGCATTGATTTGTTTAACAACCGGAGCAAGAAAAAGGTCATAAAACTGGGCATGACTCATTTAACAATTGACTTGCTCAGCGATGGAAATTCTGTCCCCAGTTGTGTTTGTAAGTTGAGGAAGACCTGTAGTTGGTGATGGCGCAGTGGTTAGAATGCAGCACTGCAGGCTAACTCTGCCGATTGCTAGCTGTTCGATTCTGACTGGCTCAAGGCTGACTCAGCCTTCCGTCCTTCTGAGGTCGGTAAAATGAGGACCCAGATTGTTGGGGGGCGATATGCTGATTCTGTAAACCGCTTAGAGAGGGTTGTACAGCACTGCGAAGCGGTATATAAGTCTAAGTGCTATTGCTATTGCTGTTTTGCACATAGCTAACCAAGCCGACTCTGCCATTTGACTCTTTCTCTCTTTTCTCCCTTCTCACAGCCAACTCTTACTATGAGCCAGACCAGAAAGAATATTTCAGTGGACTTTGGAACAATCAGGTGTTTTAACTTTAGACCCTCATGGCTTTTCCCATGATTTCCCTAACCACTGCTCGGAAAACCGAAGTATCAAGCAACCAACCATGAACACTCACGTTAGCTCTGTAAGTTATTTTTCAAGGGTGTTACTCCAAACCTACTTTGCCATGTTTAGCAGCAGAAGACGCAACGGCAGACTCACGTTTCACACCCGTTCCAAGAGAAGGAAGGTTTTGCACTAGTTGTATGACTTTGCTTCCCTCCAGGTACTTCCAACAATTGCAAACTCTCTCACACACACCCTTGGTCCACTGCAGCGTCTGAAGGGGCATCTGACTGATAACTCAGCAAGGCAGTTGGGTGCTCAGAGTTACCTTTTTTGAGGACTTCTTTTTTCAGCCTTTGTAGTTGGTCTTGCAGA
>NW_015389939.1:0-1448 GCF_001527695.2 Protobothrops mucrosquamatus
TCAATGGCCTGACCCATCAAGGTCCTCCTTACGTTCTTCCGTCTCCTCTTGGGTTCATAAGCTGTCACAGATGTTATTAAGAATTGTCTTGATGATAAAGATAGCATATCATCTCCTTAAGAGTTTATTGCAATGTACTTTGCAAAATTAACATCTTTTCCCCACCCTAAATTGGATTGCTTAGGGAAAACAAAAAAAATGGATGATAGTGTAAAAGGACTAGTGAGCTTGGTTCTGGTACCAACCCAAAATTCTCAGAAGCATCCTGATTCTGAATTTTTGGTAAATCCTTGCCCTTATGAGCCATTGCTTGCCACTTTGCTCTAAATGGTGAATTTTAGGATTTTTGTTGTTTGTTTGATTTAATTAAAGTGAGCTTTTTTGAAGGAATACTGAACTTCTTTGAATGGAGGAATGGATTGTAACGATATCAGAGCTAGCTGAGGAGATTTTTGTAATACCAAGAGGGAGAAGGAATAATGAGTATGTTTATAACTATTGAAGTTGAAGGTCAGAAGTAGCATGTTTTTTTCTTGTTTCTTTAACTAATTTCTTTCTTATTCTGCTTTGCTTTTGCACTTATTTTTCTTTCTCTTTATTTCTTTCTCCTTTTTCTTCATATTTTTCTTTATATTTGCTTTTACTTATGTAAACATTCTTAAAAATATATTATGGTGGGTTGCACAATCAGCCAGATGTTCAGATTGGATTTGGTATTTTTATTCATCCATCCATTATCTATCTGTCTGTCTGTCTGTCTGTCTCTCTCTCTCTCTCTCTCTTTACACACACACACACACACACACAATCCCCGAAGAACACCCATCCCTGGCTTAGAGAATAATAATAGAAAAAGTACATGTTGACAGCTGGACTGTGTGTGAGCATTTGTGTGTAGGCATCTTTGCCTTCTATAATGGCCCTCACACCAAGGAGATGCTCCAGAAAGTAACAAATGTGGAACATTAGCCATTCTAGGCACTGATGAAGTTACACAGCTCATTTAGAATATGTCATATCCTGTGATGGCATGCCCATTATTCAGTGCCATGCTAAGCTGGCAAGCTGATTATTTATGACTGTGTTTTTCTAAAGACAACAGGACTATAGATAGCAATAAGGATACAAGACTGCCACATCCTAGTAATGGTTTGGTTATTTTTATTTTGGAAAAGAGGAATTGGGCTAGTGACTATAATGTGGCTCTGAGGAAACATGCCAGGGCCTAGTGATTTATTTATTTTCTTAAATTTATTTTATTTTCTTAAATTTATATGCCGCCCTTCTCCCCATGGGACTCAGGGCGGCTCACAGCATATTAAAACATTGTACAAAAAGAAATTTTCCCCTGCTAAAAACCAATTAAAATCCAAATATTAGTAGCTGTGGCTCTTTAAAATTGTTTAAAAATTGTCCCTATTTAAAACTCACCTTAGGTCAGGCCCGCT
>NW_015389939.1:1670-20528 GCF_001527695.2 Protobothrops mucrosquamatus
CTCAGGGCGGCTCACAGCATATTAAAACATTGTACAAAAAGAAATTTTCCCCTGCTAAAAACCAATTAAAATCCAAATATTAGTAGCTGTGGCTCTTTAAAATTGTTTAAAAATTGTCCCTATTTAAAACTCACCTTAGGTCAGGCCCGCTTGTTGAAAAAGCCATGTCTTGAGGGCGCGGCGGAAGGTTAAGAGATCCAGAATCGTCCGGATCTCGGGGGGTAGTTCGTTCCAGAGGGTTCAGGTTCAGGATGTCTCAAGGCTTTGATTTGAGCAATTGTACATAGTCCTGGCATGATTTGCTTGGAGGACACAGAATGATTGTTGAGTGCCTTCTCATCTTTTTTCCAGCGGAAATGAACCTATGGACCCATATACCAAACTTTGCTGCAAAGGTTTTTGCATTGACATCCTAAAGAAACTAGCCAAGACTGTGAAGTTCTCCTATGATCTCTACCTGGTGACAAATGGAAAACATGGTAAAATAGTGGATGGTTTATGGAATGGCATGATTGGTGAGGTAAGGAATTAGGTATCTAAAAGTCACATTGTTTGGATTTTAATCACCTACACCAGGGGTGGCGAACCTATGGCACGCGTGCCAGAGGTGGCACTCAGAGCCATCTCTGTGGGCATGCGCAGCTCCGCCTCCCCCCACAGCCCCCTCCTCACCAGCAGCCCCCCCGGAGAAGAGTCACCCCCAAGCATGGCCCGCACGGAGCAGTGCAGCCAAGGACATGGCAGCTGGGCAGCAGGGACATGACTCCACCCTCGCGCCCTGTCGCGTGCAGTTGATGCTGTGGGGCGCAGGTGGAAGGTGTGGCTGCCATAGCACTGCTGGGCCGCCTGGGTGATCTGCGGCAGGCCGTAGAGGCAGTGGGTGGCCCTGCGGGCGTGGGCAGGGGCAGGGATGGCGGGAAGGGGCTGGTTTTGGGGCACTTGGTCTCTAAAAGGTTCGCCATCACTGACCTACACCTACAGATTTGGTGCACTGGTATTTGTCAGATGTTCTCCGGGTAGAGAAAATGAAATCAGACATGCAACTCTGCTTCTCTTCTAAAGTTATGCAATCCTTCTGAACTGTAACACATGTCTAAAGGCTGACTTAGCTTAGACCAAAGGCAATGAAAATTCTATAACTCCAAGCACATATATACATCCTTCCTGCATCCCTCAACTAGAAAGAACACCCACCACTTAGTAGTCACCAGCATTGTCTGTGGGCTTCAGCCTGAAGAGATGGCAGCCTTAAGAAAATGGCTTTACAAATAGGGAGTTAGTCTATTTCTTGGGCAATCTGTGGAATGTGAAATGGAGCTAGAATCTTATTCTCAGGTTGGCATTGGGATATGCTAACTTGGGAGTGAAGTCTCTTGTCTTTGGATAGTCATGTGTAAAATGCATACCTTCCATTACATGCAACTAACACTAAGTCTGCTGCTCTGTGGTTAGGCCATCCTTTGAATAAGATAACAGGCTGTTGAGTGTCAAGAACCCTACCTCTTGGTGCTGATTGGGATATTTAGACTGACTCCTAATCTGGCAGCCTGCTTTAGGATTTCTCACCTAGGTGAGTGGCAGGGGATAGATTTCCCTGTGCTGCCTGAAAAGAAATAGAAAAATTGAGACATTACACTTCAGAGTTCTCCTCCTGTTTTGTGTTAGCCCCAGAAGAATAGCAATAGCACTTAGACTTATATACCACTTCACAGTGCTTTACAGCCCTCTCTAAATGGTTTACAGAGTCAGCCTATTGTCCCCAACAATCAGGGTCCTCATTTTACTGACCTCAGAAGGATGGAAGAATGAATCAACCTTGAGCCAGTGAGAATCGAACTGCCAAACTGCTGGCAGCTGGCAGTCAGCAGAATTAGCCTGCAGTACTGCATTCTAACCACTATGCCACCACGGCTCTAAACTCTAAATCCTTCTGAACTGGATGTCCGTTCAGAAGCATTTCAAGAACTATATAGTATCGGTAAGAGAAAAAGGGCAGAGTTGTGAAAGAATCAAGCGTCCCACTATTTCTGGTCAAATCTATTCCTTGCTTGTGTCTCTATTGAGAGGACATCAATGGCAATCCTGACATGCAGAGGGGAAAATGGGGTTGGGAGAGCCATATATGGTGGGAAATTGTTTCTTGATGGTGCACAAACACATTCTAAGGGCTGGATTCATCCAGGTACAGAAATTTTCAATCAAGAAAACTCTCTTCTTAAGTACACTTGATCTGAGGTACTGGTAGTATCAAAGTATCTGTAGGGTTGCCATGCAAAGAGGTCCCTTCAAGGTACAACCTTTTTCCCCCCTTGAAAATAAGTCCCACCGAGTTGTGTGAGGCTTATTCCCAAGTAAGCCTGCATAGACACAAAGGCTTATTCTCAACAGGGGGCAGCACCTGGCCAATTTTGTCTGTGCTTGGAAGTTACGCAAGGCTGGGCCTGATTAGAGTTTGAACTGGGAGACCTCCAAAGAAAAACAGGGCTGTGGGCTACATTGGAAAGTTTTAAAAAAGAAGTTGTGAAAGAAAACAACAGGAAACCATTTGTTTATTTAACAGAATTGTATGGCTGCTCATCTTGAAATACAACTCTTCATGGTTCCAACATAACCAAACTATGTCCATCCTGTTTCCAAAAAAACCATATGGATGTATTCTCAAAGTCACCAGGAGTCAAAACAGACTTCAGATCATATTTACCTTTCATTCTTTAATTTGCTAAGGGATGCAAAATGAAAGCAAGCAGAAATGTATTGGTATCTGTATTTGGTGCTGGTTCTGTTGAATGACATTATTATTCATGTCCTCTCTTTCTGTTCTTCCACCTTCCAGGTATATTACCAGCGAGCAGATATGGCCATCGGGTCTCTCACCATTAATGAGGAACGCTCCCAAATTATTGATTTTTCTGTACCTTTTGTGGAGACGGGCATTAGTGTCATGGTAGCCAGAAGCAATGGGACTGTCTCACCCTCTGCCTTTCTAGGTGAGAACAAACAAACATATGCCATCAATATTTTTTAAAAAGTGAAATTTGCAACAGAATATGGCCATATTGAATGCTTCTGTGTTAGTTGGTTATGGATGGTCACTTATGTCCTTTTCACCTCATTTCCTGACTATTGTGATTAATTCTACATGGGCTGCACTTGAAGGTCACTTGGAATCAAAATTTGGCAGCTCATGTGGTCATGGGCTGTCTCCATGTTACCCATGTATCTCCTCTGTGGCAGGAGTTTAAGGGTTACCGGTTGACTTCTGGATGCAATTCAAAGATAATTATTGCCTTTAAACCTTATAGTTTTGGGCCTGAGTATCTTATGAGGCTGCCTACTCCAATTGTTTTCTGTCCATCCAATGAGAATTAATAGAGGTGTCTCCCCTAAGAATGTCAGTGATAGGCTGGTGTCACCCTTTCTCTGGAACAGTTTATCCAGGATATGGTCCCATCCCTGTTGTATTTCAGAGACCTGGCTCTTTTGTAAAGCATTTGTGGATATCATAGATATTTGAGTTGCTCCTAAGGCTGAACGAGGATGCCAGCTCTTGGCTTTTGTTTGACTGTTGTTTAATGTTAATTTTTGATCTTATGTTTGTAGTTTAACATTATTTTGTTGGGGAACGGTTAACTACTCAAAGTCTCAGGATACGAGTTGCCTATAATTTCAAGCAAAGTAAAAAGAAGAAGAAAGTAAATAATTTATGCTCTATACCAGTGGTTCTCAACCTGTGGGTCGGGACCCCATTTGGGGTCGATCGACCATTTCACGGGGGTCGCCAAGCAAGGCTATCCGCCATTTTTTTTGTCCGCCATTTTTTTGTCCATTTTTTCCCCTTTTCCGGCGGGTGCCTTACCTCCCTTGGGCTGGGCCAGCTGGTGGTCGGCCTGCTCCGTCTCTGCCGCTTGCCAGCTACGCCTCGGCCAGCGCAAGGGGCGGAACCACGCATGCGCGGCGCTCCCGGGCAGGGAAAGTCCTCGACTTACGACCGGTTGGGTAGTCCTCGACTTATGACCGGTTTAGTCTTCAACTTATGACCGGTTTAGTCCTCGACTTACGACCGGTTTAGTCCTCGACTTACGACCGGTTGGGGTCATGGCATTAAAAAGGTTGAGAACCACTGCTCTATACATTGATACTCTGTGTCTGTTTTCTATCCTCCCTTTCCTTTACTGAACATGTTCAGTCCCCATTAGACTGTTTTGAGATTTTTAAATCACTTTTACACAGGCATTTCTAAGTATTTTGGGTGACCTGCATAATTTATGCTTTGATTGCTTAAGGAACATCACTCACACCTGGCAATAAAAAAAAGGGAGGAAATTATTTCCTGATGTAAATTTGTATAAGGTGAAGACTTGCAATATCAACATACAGTTGGATGTTTAATATTCTCTAGTTTAAATTTTCAGTGTGAAAATTGTGATTTGGGGAATAGAAATCTTTTCTAAAACACTATGTTTGAATAGGCCATACTTTGGGCATTAATGTTTAAATAACATAACAATATTCATTTTTTGCCATCATATTTGCTGTTATTGCTTCTAAGCCATTCTTTACTTGCTTCATAAAGTATTAATATAGGGTATCTGGGGACTAGGAATTTGCATAATGAATGTGATATCAAATGCTGCATACCTAACGAGATTTGGCTACTTCAATTATGGTCATTGGAAGAAAATAAAAGTTATTGAATATAAAGGCACTTTTTCTTGCACGTAATCAGGTATCCTACAGCAAAGAGCATGACAGGCAATGCAGCATAGCCCAACCTTTGATTGTGTGCAGATATCAGTAAATGACTTTAACTGAGAACGAGAAGAACAGTGTCAATGAAATGAACACAGTGTCAGATATTTTTTAAAAAGTGTTTTGAACCATTGCTAATAATAATTACACCCAAAAATATAGTCTGTCTAAATCCAGCCAAACAGAAGATGTTCTGAACATTCTTGAAATGCACAACATCCAATCCTTTGCATTAGAGAATTGGGCAAGAGTTACAAATTAATATTTTGAGCTGATGATTACAAATATGGAAACATCAGTTAACAGAACAAAGCATACTATTGAAAGGCAGAGCCAAGGTGATGCCCTGCCTCACAAGGTATTTTTCTGCCACTTTCTTGTTCAGTTTGGTTTATAAGAAACCAATAAGGCCCATAATTCCATTATCATTGTCACAAGGTTCCTTCTTCTAGACCGTTGCTTGAATGTCCATCAACTCTTCTGATAGGTCTTCCTTGTGACTGAATGTTTGGAAGCAAGATGATCTTGACTGTTTACTCTAGTTGGCTGGTATTTAACAAATGCCTCTGTTCAATCTCTAGGCACAAAGTCATAACCACTCTGGATCTGGATGAGGAATTAGTTTTTGGCTCAGCATATATGTTTGCATTGGCAGGTGCTAAAAAAAGGGGGGGGGGTCATATTCATTACTGCTGAAAGCAACAGCTTTCTGGAACAGAATGGGATAAGCAAGCTTACTGACATCCTCTTTTGTGGTATATTGGGCAGGGTTGGTATTTGGAAGAAAATACCAACATTATCTTTTGTGGTATATTGGGCAGGGTTGGTATTTGGAAGAAAAAGTGTAGAGAACCCTGGCATTGGTGTATCCATTACTTCTCCTGTTCCGGAAACAGAAGAATAGACAACTAAGCTACCTGCTGACCATTACTGTCACTGTTGCAAATGGGTTAACCAAGCAGACATTCTGTCTCTCAATATTTTCTGGAGTATCTCTGGGTGTAGTATCTTTTCTCCCTGGAAAACAACTTGTTGTATTCTGCCAACATGGAGGTTAAATGCCTGTCTGCATCTGTCCATGTTCTTCTGGAGGCTCTTCCTTGAATGTGTCATGATGCAGGCCTTTGCTGTGATCTTCTTTTTATCTGAATATCTCTTCCCCTCATCAGAGACTCTCCAGGTTCCTCAGTGCCAAACAAAATTGCCCTCAGTTTTAGGTCATCAAGTTACATTTCTAACTGGGAGTATTGGCCTTGGGCTGAATAGGACTGAAGATGGCTTCCCCAGCTCTCTGTTCAGCTGTCTAAATGGCATCTCTCTTGTCAGGCTGTCTGACTCCAGTCACCAGAACAAGGAACTGGCGCTGTCAATCAGAGCTGGGATCGGCAGGTTTTTGTTTTTGGAACAGGAATCAATGAGGTGGTCTGGAACAAAAAACGGATGGATGACACCAGGTCCCTGGTTGCTGTCATCACCCTCTGAAGTCTTGCCAATGCTACAAGGAAAAGGCTTGGGGGAGAGGGAGAGGCAGGAAAGGGAAAGGACAAGATATAGATCTTTCTCTGCCCGGGTGTGTTTGGCATCTTCTTTGTTTCTAAAAGTATCTCTTCACTTCTTCATCTTAATGGTTATTCTTTTCCTTGCTGTTTCGCTCCCTCTCATTTTTTGATTCTTCAGCCTAAAATAGAACCACGAGTAACCCATTCTTCTTCAAGAGACAGCTAAGACTAACACGGAGGAGTTAGCCTCTCTTGGATGGCAAACATTAAAAATAAAATAAAATAAAAGTTGAAGTTTGCCTTCCAGCCAGAAGAGGTGGGGCTAATATTATCCTGTTGGTTCTGTCCTTGGGTGCTTGAGAATGAGCACATATTTTTTTCTAGAAGGGTTGTGTTAAGTACTAAGAATTCTTGAATTCCTGAGAGGTGAACCAGAGCCACCTTCAAAGTCTTTGATCAGACTATAGATGAGGTCCTAGTTAGCCTATATTCTAGTTAAGAATGTTTACAGTATAGCTAAGTGGATAATGAGTTTCTTAAAAAGCCACTGAAGGCTGTTTTTATAACTGTTGACGTATGCATGAAACTGAAGCAGGTTAGGTGCTAAGCCAACTTATTTTGTACGTCTGGCTTCACAGGCCTAGTCTCTCTTCATCATCTGTTATTTTTCCGGTGCCTTGATATGTAAATTTTAGCAAGGTACATATTTTACGTTTCTTGCCTTCATCCTAATTTGCCAAAGGATTTTACAAAGCTAAGATTCAGTCATTTTCATCACCGATTTTATGAATTATTTAATGCTTCTTGGAGAAAAGATAAAAATTTATTGCTCTGATTATTCATTCTGACTGATCATTTTGCTCCACCGTATTTTTGTGGCTGAACCTGATGTCAGCTCTCAAATATATCAGTCACCTTCTGGATTCTTAAGAGTAGTTTGGAAAAGGCATGAAATAAAAACTAGGACAAGTTTTAAACTAGGAAGTCATATCATCTGGATTGGAAAAAGTTCAATTTGATAGAAAAAAATAAAAGCAAGATTTGTTTTTCTCATGCTTGTTAGCATTCCCTCAGGCAAAATCTTTGTTTGGTGTTGATCATCCAATGCTACTTAATGGCCTCAGTTTACGGTGTTGTATATCAATATATTTTTTATTTCAGTGTTTCTTTTTGTTTGGGGTTTATTCTCCCTCCCTCGAGAGAGAGAAAAAGTTAAAAGCCTGAAATAATGTACTTGTTATACTGTATATTAACTAGAACATATGACAATGTCAGTGACTTTTATTGGATAACTGTAGAGACGGAATCCTTTTCTTTTCCAAAGAGACTGGTGGTTAACAGCCCAGAATGGCTCAGTTTATGGGAGCTATTTGTTTGACCATCTCCTGATATAACATCTCATTGGAAAGTTGTGACTGGGAGAGTTGGTAGAATGTGAATAAGGCACATCACTTTCCCTATAGCAGGTCTGAGAAATAGATGGAAGGTAGTTGTGTCAAGGTTAAGATGCTGCACGCATCGACTGGAAGGTTGGCAATTTGAGATCCTAGTATCGTGTGACGGGCTGAGCTTCTGTTCTTGCCTTAGCTCCTGACAACCTAGCAGTTTGAAAATATGCCAGGGCAAGTAGATAAATAGGTACTCTTTGGTGAGAAATTAACAGCATTCCATGCACCTCAGCGTATTGTCATGCCAGCCACATGACCACAGAAGCATCACCGGCTCCCTTGGCTAGGACAGGGCTTTTCAACCTTTTCACCCTTTGTACCACTTTTAGGATATGGCAACATCCGAGTACCACCAGTCGCCTAGCAAGGTGTCAAAAACGTGATGACCAAAAAAAAAAGGAAAAAAGTGATAAAGTACAGGTAGTCCTCGACTTACAACAGTTCGCTTAGTGACTGTTCGAAGTTAAAATGGCACTGAAAAGTGCCCCCCAAGCCACAGCCGAGCAAGACGTCTGCCTGCCCGCCCGGCCGCGCTCTTCCTCCTGTCCGAGGTTTTCATTGTTGTGAGCATTTCTGTTGAGGATTGGCAGCGGGGGTGGGGTGGGGGGTGTTTGATTTTTATGACCCCCCCCGTCTGCTGGGTGGTTGCAGCAGGTTTTGGTCACTTCACATGAACCTGGGACACTGTGACCGTCATAAATATGAATCAGTTGCCAAGCATCTGAATGTAATTCACAAGAGCCTGGAGATGCTGCAACATTCCAGCTGATCGGCGCTTCTTCTGGGCTCAACAGAAGCACCAGGATCAGCGCCGAGCTCCAGCTGGATCCTGGCGCTGATCCTGGCGCTTCCGCTGAGCCCTGACAGCCCTCTCCAGCCATCTCTCGCTCAGGCTTGTGCGTTGCTGCCACCAGTTCAGCTCATTCCCCTCCCCCGCTACCACTTTTCTAGGATGGTCGCGTACCACCTGCCAGGTGCCAATGTACCACAGGTGGTACCCGTACCACTGGTTGAAAAGCCCTGGGCTAGGAAACAGAGATGAACACCGCCCTCTAGAGTTGGAAATGACTGGACAGGGGAATCCTTTAGCTTTAGTTGTGTCCTGCAACAATTATTGTTAACATTCACAAGCCATAGTTAATGGCTAGAAGCATAGTTAATCCGCTAGAAGCATGATAAACCCAAAACTACAAATTGGTACGTGGTTTAGCAATACAGCGAATGAAATGCTGTGATATATTTACTTCAAGGCCTACTTCTGTCGTAGTTCATCCTCAGGGCCTATGACCCTGATCTCATCTGATAGCTTCTTGATTGATAATCTGGCTTCTGAACTGAACAGGGTCTCTCTCTGGTTTATTGGATGTTGCAGAAACAAGGGCTTCCTGTGGAGTCCTTGGTGCTCTTTGAGCTTAGTGGTCTGCTTGCAGCTATTTCATCTCCTGAGTAAGTAACACCATCAGTGCACAGGGGCATCATCGGTGCACAGGAGCATGTGTGCAAGCAAACAACCAAGCTGAGAAAGCACCCAGGATTATGCAGTTCAGCCCTGAGCTACAGATATCCTCTTTTACTGGAAGAGAATATCCTCAATGTCAAAAGTAGCTGCCACATTGACAAAGTCAAAAAGACTCAGGCAAATGGTCAGAGGGAATTTAATCTTCAGCTGAGACTGATTAGTGTGAGAGGCAAGCTGTGAAGCCACCAAGATCTATGCACGTGCACCATGTGCATATAAATAAGTGACATAAAATGCCATTTCACAATTATGTCAGTAACTTCGGAAATGTTTAGACCTATTTTAGGAATATGTCAGAGAGTGGAAGAAAGAAACGGTAATAGGATTCTGCTGAATGGAAAGCCACAAAGAACAGCTTCCTTCCTTCCTAGAGCTGTTAGACAAGTAATAAAATCAATTCTCCTTCAAATAAGATTTGGCTGCGTCTACGTAGGTGTTCCCTATTCTTCCTTCTGGGATGTTTTTTCAACTGTCCAGTCCAGTCCAGTCCAATCCAGAACCTGAGATTTTCTGATAATCTTCCATCCAGACCAAATCTTCTTAATTTCTCAAGGTCAGTTGGCTGCATTGGGCAAAGACTTTCTTAAGAAATAACAGCATTCTCACTCAAAGTGAAAACTCAGTTACAGCCAACAACTGATGTTATAAACTGCTACAGACATTGCTATATGGTTTTTATCCTTTTTGAAATGGATATGTGTGTGTGTGTGTGTATGTGTGTTATGCTTTTGGTGTGAGAGAGACAAAGGACAAAAGAGCTTCAAGAAAAATTCAAGAAAACAACCTTGGGTTGTCACATGCTACAAAAACAGTAAGTTATGTCTGTTCCAAAGAGAACCATTAACTATGGAAACATGAGAAAGAAGAGCCATGAATAGTATCATGGCCTGTCTCTCAAAATTCACTCCAAGATATGGATTTGGTGCTTGGTAGGAGTGCAGATTGCCTCTATTTGCATTTTTTTTTAAATTTAGCAAATAATACAGAAAAATAAACTGTGAGCCTCTAAGTGAAACAGCACTGTTTTAAGAACTTCTAATGCTTTGAGGAAATGGAAAATATGAAACTGTACTCAAACAAAGCTTGACTTCTCTGGCATCGCTATCTTATCATTTTTAGAAAACCATCCAGTGATCTTGCAATCAGAGTCAAAGTAATGATGATGATTCCTTGTCTCATCTTTCACCGCCCGTTCCCACCACTACCTTTTATATCGCAATTTCTTATTCAGCCTCTTTCTGGAGGAGAATGGTTTCCTTTCCTTTCCTTTTCCCTTTCCCCTTTCCCCTTTCCTCTACTCACTCACTCACTCACTGCCTTTCTTTCAGGAATTCAGAAAATCTGGCAGCATTCCTTCCCCCTGTTCCTTATTCTTGCAACAGCAATTCTTTGAGGCAGACTGGGTTGAGAAAGAATAACTAACAGATGATCAAAAGTCTATAATAATTCATGTGATGAATCTACATCTCCTGATGATTGTATCTCACTTTTCATCAGCTGTAGCTTAAAGCCTATCACACACAAGTACAAGTTAGTATCTCATTGTGTTCCCAAACAAGTGAATTTCATCTCACAATGCTGTCATTTTCCTGAAAGAATTGAAATGCTATCCTTAAAATGTACAGCTGTGTTTGCCTTTTGAGCTGACAAGTGATTCATTGGCCTAGAATGTCAAAAGAAGGTTGTTTGACAATTGAGTGGACTCTATTATTTTCCACAATGAATCTTTTCCCATAAAGACAGCGTGTCTTGAGAGCCTGTTATGGGCTAATTCCTGGATGACTAGAGATTTCATCAAACCAATTCACACTCACATGCAAGTTCAATGAACACGAGCAACTGGTATTTCTAGGAAGAAAAATGTAGGCTCCCCTAGGGACTATTTTGTTTAGAAATTATAACTTCAGTGGGATGAAATAGGTATCCTGTCACCTATTGAATGAATAGTTAGGGACGCTTGAGGCATTTGCTCTTTGTAAAAGAGAGATTGTACAAACTGACTTGATTTGCACGTTCCAGATTAATACACAGTATGCCTTTAGAGTTTTTTCTTATAATTCCAAATTTTGTGAGGCCCTATTTTGTACAAAAGGTATGCAATATGCTTTCACAAAGTCAGAAGTATTCAAAATAGTACTTTTACTTTTGATAATAGAGGAAGAGCAGGGCCCCTCTTGGGTGAGCATCAGCTGCCTAGGGCAGGGGTAGGCAACCTTGGCTCTGGCTCAGGAATTCTGGGAGTTGAAGTCCACGAGTCATAAAAGAGCCAAGGTTGCCTACCCCTGGCCTAAGGAAAATCTCTGGACCAGGTGCAGAAGATTTTCTCTCCCCAGCAGAAAGATTTTTGGTCATCCCAAACAGGATTAACTGTTGCAATTCATATACCAAGGGTGCAGCTGGCATACAAGGTGCCCTTGTACAGAATTCCATTAGTGTCCCAGCACGTTTTTAAATTTTCCAGCTGCCTGAATGTGCACTTGCTTGCCATCAAAAACATATTTTAACATTCTGATCAATATCCCCACTTGTCCACTGTTAAATCTTTTCCATATCATGCAACAGGTGCCTCCCTCCCTTGTGTGGCACCTTTGTGCAGCACACAATTTCACCCCAGGTTGTGGTGGCCTTTGGGACAGTGACTTTCTGTATTTAGCAGAGCATATCCCAGTTAAATGGAACTAGGACTCCGGGCTAAGAGTATTCAAATGTATGCTATTGAATAGATATGCTATTAGGGAGCAATCTGTATCCATTTAATTTTTCCTTCCCTTGGGTTCTTTCTGAGGGACAGACCTAAGCTCAATAGAAATTTAGGACTCTTCTTGCTATTACAAAACTGCCTTCGCTTCCCTTTCATCTGCCTCTCAGTATGCTAATGAAATGCATCTGATGCCATCAGATAAAGTTTATGTCCTTTATGACAGGAAAGGACAAGCTGACAAATGGCCCTCAGTGACGGTATTTGGGGGGACTGAATTAATCCCATTATTCAGTCTGCCTTTAATGCTGGAGCTCTCAGTGTCTCTCTGATGCTGCCAACATCTGAAAATGGCCTGGTCTCTCTCTCTCTCTCTCTCTCTCTCTCTCTCTCTCTCTCTCTCTCTCTCTCATTTTCTTCATCCCATATATTTTTTGTGATTATGTGATTCTTCTCCTTTATTGATCATGTCCATGTGGCTGTTCTGACACTAATGATGCAATCTCTCACAACTGTCTACACATCACAAACACAAGACGGGATTCCCAGCCTGTATGGCCTGGTGTGCAGAGCTGGCTTTCTCTCTGCCCCTTGAAAACCGCAGGGCTAATAATCATCTCTTTACCTCTGCCCCATCCTTTTTTCTGGCTCCTCTTCAATCCTTACCTGTCAAGTAGCACATCTGGAATCTTGGACATTGTCCAGAGAAGTGGGAAGTGTCATGGATTGCACCCCTATCTGCAGTAATCTATTAGGCAAACTCTCCAGGTGACAGCATTATAATTGTAAGGTACCCTGAGTCTCCTCTAAGCAAGATTGAGCAGCATAAAAATGTAATCATAAATAAAAAATAAATTTGTGAAATCGTTGATCTGCTGTGATATTGATAATCCCATGAAAGAAATATAGGTTCAGTATAAATCAAGCAAACTCTTCCACCAGAAAAAAAACTCAAGCCTAAGTGACCGGAGGAGCTGATTTGAAGTATTTTTTATGGTTATTCGTGTTTGCCAGTGGGAATACTGATCCCATAGAAAATATGCTTTCATGAGATCAATTTTCCCATGTCCAACCTCCCCTTCCTGGAAAAAAGAAAAAGAAAAAATAGGCCGCATAAATGAGAAGTCTGGACTCTCACGGCCACAATTAAGTAGCTATGATTGGACAGGAGTGGGCATCTTACAATCACTAAAGCGGAGTGAATTTCTGACTATATCATTCGAAGCCTCCTTGAGATGTGAATTTTATATCAGGGACTTTTGAATTGGGATAAGAGGAAAACATCCACTTTCATACTGGGACTTCTTGAACAAATGTCAGACTCCCACAGCAGTGGCTAACAATGAAATAGACACATTTTCTAAGAATATGCTAGCAAGGTCTCTTCTTACCTCAACAAATAGTATATGAGGGTGAGCCTATATTGTTACTTTAACAATATTAACTTGTGCTATATGTTTTATCCTACATGATCCTCTATCACTTGGAGCTTATAATTAAGGAGGATTTGATTTCATTTCCACTGTGTGGTAGTCTAGCTTGTGGCTGCTTCAGGAGAATATTCTGAATTCTTGGTTGCTCTCCCATCCTCCCCAACCAGCAGGGCCATGTCTGTGGAGATTCTCAGTCATCCAGGTCATGGTTGTCCCAAAGTACTTTTTTCACGAGGCAACTGTACTTTCTTGTTTTTCTTTGAAGACGTTTCACTTCTCATCCAAGAAGCAAAACCACTCTTAGGCCACTCTTTCAAAGACAGAGAGGACCACTGGTTTGAAAGAGGGGTCAAAGAGGCCATTTATGTCAAAATTGAACAGCCCTCTCTCAGCAGAGGGGGAGGGATACAACATCAGCTATCTCCAGTCTACAACACAGTGCTTTCAACAGTTCCAAGAAGGCTCCACACCCATTTGCAATACTCAGGTAACCCCGACAACACAGATAAGCCTCCAGATGGCATCGACTAGCTAAAAGAATGCAAATGACCAGCTGTCTGCAAGGAGTATAAATCCTTCCATTCCCCACCATCCAGTCAGAGCTGAAGAAGCTTCTTGGATGAGAAGCGAAACGTCTTCAAAGAAAAACAAGAAAGTCCAGTTGCCTCATGAAAAAGCATCTTTGGGATCACTTTAAGAATCTTCTGTATTAGAATATGAATCCTATTCCAATATTTCTTTGTTTTATCACATGTCTACCATAAATGATAAAAAGTCCCTTCTTTACATCTGCATTTCCAGCATTCATTTAAAATACTTTTATACATTCTTGATAACTTATCTGGTGTTAAATACCAATGATACGTCATCTTATGAAATAGTTCTTTTAAATTGTAATTTAATGTAAATTTTAAACCTTCCATCCACATATTCTCCCATTGTTCAAGCTTTACATTATATCTAAAGTTCCTTGCCCAACTGAATCATATAATGCTTTACATATTCACTTTCCAAATTCAAATTCAATAACGTTTTATAGACCTTAGCAATGATATGTTCATCACTACCACACGGTAGGATTTCCAATTCATTTTTAACAGCGTCAAACCCATAGCTCTTTTTGTCTAATTTAAATCTTTCTTTCAGTTGTAAATATGTAAACCAGCAGCAGGACTATGGTTTCTTTTCTATACTATCCTTTTGTATACTTCACTAAAGCAATATTTACAGTATTTTCCCCTTTAGTCTATCTTCAGGGTTCTTTGCAGAACAATATTAAAATGACTTCTGAGCCTCCTTCCCTTCCATCCTTTTTTTAAAAAAATTGGCTTTGATTGTCTAAATGCTTATGAAAACATTTCGCCCTTAGTTCTTGAGTGCTAAATGTTAGTGACAATCTTGTGCCCTCGGCCTATCTCCCCTCATCCCTTGCATACATTTTCCATGTTTATCTGCAGAGAAATCTTTTAGAGAGTGAATGTTTCTCCTATTGGGTAAATCTCTTGTTCTCTCCTTTTTGTTCTCCTATCAGTTTAGGTTTTATTTATTTTTTCAAAAATGCTATATATAGCAGGAGTGTAGCAAAGGTCTCTCCTCAGCGGGTGCATAAATCATTCCAGATATGAGGTTGATATATGTGTGATTTGTTCTGATTGGAGCTAATGCAAGTACCCCCCCCCCCATGTCACTTTCTTTTACTTGAATTTCTTGTAGTCTGGATTCCCTGCCTTGAGTTTCAACAGAGAAAGGGTGAGGTTAGATTCAGGTTTAGCTTTCTCTGGGATTTAGCTTCCACTTGTGTCTTC
The DNA here is from genome assembly GCF_001527695.2 of Protobothrops mucrosquamatus. Lineage (NCBI taxonomy): Eukaryota > Metazoa > Chordata > Lepidosauria > Squamata > Viperidae > Protobothrops > Protobothrops mucrosquamatus. The sequence continues at coordinate 16,822 of NW_015389939.1, forward strand.
AGGGGCATGCCTCTTCTGTCTTTGAGATGAGGGATGTATCTAGACTGCCACATCTCACAATTAATCATGTGGAACGTGTGACTGCAGCAAAAAAGTATGCAGCTACAGTGTAAATGCTTGTTTTTGAAATGGGAGCCTTCTGTGAAATCAGGATCTGCATATCAAGCATCACACTGACATCACTTCTGATTGTGAATGACAGCCCTCTGACAAAAGAAAAGGAAGTTGGGGGAAAAAAGGGAAGCTGGGAATTTTAGGCTCTCTTGGGTCATCAAGAGCACAACTATCACAGCAACCCATGGCAACTGTACTTGCAACATATAAGTGAATGACGTTACATCCACCAGAGTCTTATGTTAGAGTATTCTAGCTCAGTCTTTTCCAAAATTATATCCTGTGGATTCATTGGACTCCATGTATGTCTAGCTGGATGAGGAATGTTTGGAATTGACTCCCAACCTATTGGGAAGACAGCAGAGTAAAGAACTCTCTCTCTCTATATATATATAAGTGGCATTGCTCTAAGTGTGTGCAGGGGCTACTTGGGAATTTAGGAGTAAGTTTGGTCCCTCCTATTTACATGAGTCCATTCTGGTATTCAGTGCACAGTTTGGATTTTAATGTTGCTTCTGCCAACAAACATACTTTGAGTTTGTTCCTGGAGAAGCAACAATTCATGAATTAAAAAGGCACTTCTCTGTTATAGATATATGCAAGTCCTGCTTACTGTCTGACTATCATGTCAAGGTAAAATTCTCCACATCCATCTAATCCAGTGATGGCGAACCTTTTAGAGACTGAGTGCCCAAAAACTGGCCCCGCCCTGCTCCACCCCCGCCCCTGCCCTCACCCCACCTGCCCACAGGGCCACTCACCGCCTCCAGGGCCCGCTGCAGATCACCCAGCAGCGCCATGGCAGCCATGCCCTCTGCCCACACCCCACAGCATCAACTGTGCGCGATGGGGCATGAGGGCAGAATCTTGTCTACACTGCCTGGCTGCCATGTCCTTGACTGCACTGCTCCGCATGGGGCACGCTCGGGGGCAACCCTTCTCCAGGAGGGCTGCTGGTGAGGAGGGTGTCATGGGTGGAGGCAAGGCTGGGGCAACAGTACATGTGACCACAGAGAGGACTCTGAGTGCCGCCTCTGGGACCCATGCCATAGGTTCGCCACCACTGATCTAATCCATCCATCCATCCATCCATCCATCCATCCATCCATCCATCCATCCATCTATCTATCTATCTATCTATCTATCTATCTATCTATCTATCTATCTATCTATCTATCTATCTATCATCTTTTTCTCTCTATGCTCTGTATCCATTTATTGTACAATCTATCTATATCTATCTGTCTGATTGTCTGTCTCAGTTTAGATTCATACCGGTAGGAACAATCTCTCTTGATTCTTGTCACCAACAATGTTTTTGAGTTGTTTTTAATGTTGTTATTGCCAGTATTCAGAAGTAAGAAGAGGTGCATATGGAACTAAGCACTGTTAATTATGCACAAGAGGAAGACAGATATGGAAACACCCAGACACCCAATACAATTTGGTGGTGTATAAAGAAAATCCCAAATTCCCAAATGAGAATTTAATATACTGGTCCTTCAACACAGATGACAGCAAGGGGTTATGAGGGAGAATGGAAAAGAGGGGGAGAGGTAATGAAACAGAGTATGTGGGGAGGGCATGTCAAACTGTTTGGAACAATAAATTGCAACATTTTTGTATTCCTTCCACGTTACAGATCTCATTGTTGTTCATGATGATGTAAAGTTATAAAAGATGTGATGGCATATTTTTTTTTATCTCAATAGACATTGCATATAAATTTTAGTTTGTGTTCCTTGGGTTAAATTTCCAATAGGAAGAACGTATAGCTTGCGATAAGAGTGCATAAACAAATGATTTCTTCTAATCAATCCTGTTGTCCCGAGTTGATTGGATTCCTCTCATCTTATAGAGCCTTACAGCCCAGCTGTGTGGGTGATGATGTTTGTGATGTGTCTCACGGTTGTTGCTATCACAGTCTTCATATTTGAATATTTCAGTCCTGTTGGCTACAACCAGAATTTAACCAGTGGCAAAAGTAAGTTTCCAAATGGCTCAGTGAGTAAGTTGCATTACTTGGGTAGTGGGGGAGGCAAGACAAAAAGCTGGATTATTCTTTTATTAAGCATTTTCCTACCAATAAAATAGACCAAGGAAGTCCAGAAGTTCTTGCCTATTGGCCTTTTTCAACCACCTCAAGAAGAATGACAGCCCAGACTGAACAGAAAGATTTGAAGTAAGCAAGGAGTGGAAAAAATATAGAGCATGCTGTCTTATGGTTACCTATTAAACCACATGCATAAGAGAAGAGCTCTGCAACTGCAAAAGATATTAGCTTATAAATACTTTCTGTGTTTTGCATGGAACTCATTGCAGTCCCTGCCAATGAAGAGTCATACATATCTGCTCCTCCCAGGGTTCCCTTTGGTCTGATTCCCAGGATAAGAACTGTTCCCAGGATAAGAACTCTTTGGACCTCTGCATCTTGGACATCTATTTCCCTGAGATTGTGCAACTGCCATGTAAGCCTAGGCAAAGGCACCATGTTTTGAAGGAGGCACCAGCAAATGTAGCATATCTGCCAATACTTATTCTGAAGTGCTGCACATGCCTGGTTAATAGGATCATTTTTCACCCAGTGGCAAAGCAGCAACAAAGCAGTATATGACATTAATGTATTTGTAATTGTTCCCCGATTTGTACATCATAAGTGCAAACTTGGCAATTACCATTGATCTCTAATACTTCAACACTTGAAGGACTACCACAAGGAAGATGGGCCAATTTATTTACCAAAGCACTTGTAGGCAGGGCAAGAAACAATGGATGGGAACTAACCAAGGAGAGAAGCCACCTAGAACTAAGGAGAAAATTCCTAACAGTGAGAACAACTAACCAGTGGAACAAATTGCCTTCGGAAATTGTGAGTGCCTCAACATTGGAGGCTTTTAAGAAGAGACTGGACAATCATCTATCAGAAACAGTGTAGTCTCCTCCAAGAGCAGGGGGTTGGACTAGATGACCTCCAAGGTCCCTTCCGACTCTGTTACTGTTACCTCATACACACATGGGTAACAGATAAGGAAACAGGAACTTACACATTAGATTAGAAGTCTTGGAAATCTTGGGTGAGAATCGAAAGGTTGTTCAAAAGCTTAACGTTATTTTTTATACCTCATTAAACACTGAACATACTAGATTTCAAGAGACCAAATCTGTTACGACTGAGTGGATTATTTTTTTAATGAAAAGAGCCATCTAAGAGTCTTTTGGGCAAGCTATACAGACCAATGAAATGCAAAGAAGAACAATGTTCAAACGGATGTATAGAACTGGAAATGTCAGAGAATGGCTTTTCTCACACCTGTATGATTAGCTGCACCATCTATCTACAATAATTAAAAAAAATCCTCTTTGAATCTTGTAGGTAGACCTATAAACATCATATCCTTGAGACTGTTTTGATTTAATCCACAGTGAAAAACAAATCACATGGTAGCTTGTATTTTATTTTATTTTTTTGTCATTTTGACCCAGGCTGCTGCTAAGCATTGTGTGAAAAATCCCTCCATTCTAGGCCTGGTCAGTTCTTTGACAATATCTTTGCCCCTGAACTGTCATCAGCAAGCTAGATTAGCCTGATCTAC
>NW_015389939.1:20844-25404 GCF_001527695.2 Protobothrops mucrosquamatus
CCTTGAGACTGTTTTGATTTAATCCACAGTGAAAAACAAATCACATGGTAGCTTGTATTTTATTTTATTTTTTTGTCATTTTGACCCAGGCTGCTGCTAAGCATTGTGTGAAAAATCCCTCCATTCTAGGCCTGGTCAGTTCTTTGACAATATCTTTGCCCCTGAACTGTCATCAGCAAGCTAGATTAGCCTGATCTACAAAGGTGCCTGTAGGCTTCTTGAGCAGGGTTCTTCAACTAATGGGTCCCACTTCTTAGAGTTTTGGAGAGCTTTCTCACTGCTGCTTTTAGATGCAAGCTGCTGTTGACCTCTATCCTCGATAAAACTTATACATCTTGACAGGTGGATAATGAAAAGGGTATGAGTGGAATGAATTCCTTCCGACTGCCCATTGCCACTTTTGTTCAGTCAACTCACCTTCCAGAGAATTCTTTGAATTTCTCACCTTGGAAAATTTGCTGTCATTCAGAGATCATAGTTAAGGATGCTGGAATGAGATGGCAAACTAATTAGAAGGAGATAAGAGCCCAGAGTGAAAATAAGCAATCTTTTTTTAGCTTCCATCATGTTCTTCGGCAGGGTGAGAGACACCTGGATGCTCCTGATTGCTTTATTGGGGGAAAAAACTCTCTCTCTCTCTCTCTCTCTCTCTCCCTTTCTCTCTCTCACACACAGAGTATTTTACATTTTCAGATTGTTGTTTTGTTTGTTGCATTCTTAATTTAAAGCAAAAAATAGAAGAAAAAATGAAATATTCAGAACTTGAGCCCACCACTTTGTTTTCCTCCTTAGAAATTGAAGGAATCTCCATACCAAAATCTCCCGTAGTGATTTTTCAAGACTGCCTTCCTTCCTGCAGTTGCATTTAGCTGTGTGTGCAGAGAGGGATATCACTTTCTATATTACTCTGGGTTGCATGTATGCCAGCATCATCTCTTTTTCTCTCTCTCCTCTGACTCTCAGTTCTCCTTTGCTAACAGTGTTTGCTGTCCAGAGACTACTCCAGGCAGCTGATTATGGTGGTCCTACTCCTTCACCCTCTCAGGGGACTCCAATGCATAGGGGCAGTGGTAGGGTGTGTAACACCAGTGTAGGGGCCTGGCTCAATGCTGGTCAAAGGGAAATGGCAAAAAAACGTAGCCATTAACTTTTAAAAATTTAATATATGTATGTTTAATGGCATACCCAGTACCATTAAGGCTAGGCTTAGAGGATTTCTATGGTTCATGTATTCAAGGACTCAATGGCTGATCTCTTGGAATACTTAATAAACCCTTAGGCTTAGTTATTCCAAAGAATTTTGCAAAAATGTTCCATTATTATTGTTTGATCAAAGCCACATGTATTTTCACGGTTGTAGACAAAGTTACCTACACTTAAATGCATTGGAGAAACTTCTAACCACAGTTTCCCCTTCTTAGGGCAGCATGACAACCAAATATATGAAAGCAAAATCAATCCAATCTGTTTTTACTAAACAGCAAGCAAGCAAGTGACACTGAGTCAAACAACAGGCAGAGATCTTATAGAGAGGATTTTGTCTCTCAAAAGTTCAAGGAGATTATCAAATTGAAGATTCCAGTTAAGGGGCCAACTGGAATTCTGATCAGATGTAGAGCTAGAAAAGTTAGGGGGGGTTAATTAGAGAGAGCATGGGCACATGTATCTGGAGCGCAGCCACAATCTTCGGTCCTCTCACACCCTTGTTTTTTTTTATCCTCTTGTGTCCCGGCAGCAAATCTCACCTTTTCTGATTTAGCCTTTCCTGACTGACTCTGTGCCTTCCCTCATTTTCCCCTTCTTTTCTCCAGAATAGTCAGCTTGTAACCCGCAAGATTGATAAGTATGTTTAACCATCCCAAGTAGCTAGGATTTTATTTTTCATATCACAGCTAAATTGATCCTCCTGACTCTGATGTTCAGTTCCTGTTCCCTAGTTTGTCTTTCTTTTGCAGCCTCTAAATATCTCCAGTTATTTCCCATCAGCTGGCAAAGATAAACCACAACATTTAGCTTTAGTTCTAAAGAGGCATAGTTTTATCTCCAAAAATCTGCCTTTAAGTGTTAACTTGTGATTAAAACAGGACAGGACAGCAATTCAAATCCGAAAGTACACTACTAAAAATGCTCATTTTTTTTTTAATTTTTGTATCAATGAATGAAAAGTCTTCAGTATTGCAGCCCTCAGGTGGCACTCATAATACTGAGGATGAGAACCATCCCTTACCATTTTATTTTATTGCTAACAGATCTGTTTCTTATTTCAAGAAAGCTTGTAAGTCATTCATTATTTTTGTTCCTCCTTCTAGAGTCTGGTGGGCCATCCTTCACTATCGGCAAGTCGATCTGGCTACTGTGGGCTCTGGTTTTCAACAATTCGGTTCCCATTGAAAATCCCAAAGGCACTACCAGTAAAATTATGGTCCTCATCTGGGCCTTCTTTGCTGTCATCTTCTTAGCCAGCTACACTGCAAACTTGGCAGCATTCATGATCCAGGAGCAATATATTGATACCGTCTCCGGGCTGAGTGATAAGAAGGTAAGCAATAGTGATGATTTATTAATATGATATGAAGGTGGCAACCAACATTAATGACCTTGGTGTACGTCACCAGAAAGGTCAATGGTAGCAAGTTGATGCCTTCCATTTATCCCAAAATCCCTTGTTATCGGTCATGCTTCTTGGAGGTGTAAGTTCAAAGAATGGTTTTGAAGTTTATTGTTTAGGACAGGATGCTGATGATAATCAGTGAAGGTTTGTGAAGTTGGATTTGGTTTGTCTCCAGAGTCATTTTGATTAAACATCTAGGGCAATGTGAGGCACAACAGAGATAGCTGCTCTGCTATCTTCCTGAGAGCTCACAGAGGCTTATGCAACCATGGGGCTGGTTAGCAGCCCTGAAGACCCGTCCCCTTCTTTTAATTAACATTGGATTTTAATCATCTTTGCCTCTTTTTAAATGTTATTTAAATTGATAAATGCATCAATAGTACAAAGAGCACACTGGCTCCAAGTAGATTTCCAGTTGCAATTCAAGGTACTTGTTATCACCATTAAAGCCCCGCATGGCACAGAGGCAGGTTACTTTTGGAATAGCCTGTCTCCAGCAGTTTCAACCAGGTCCATCAGGATGGGCTTATTCTGGATACCTATAGGAGAAGGGCTGACAGAGTCAGATGAAGAGGTGAAAAGAGGAATCAGCCTAGAATCACTATATAGCCACAAAGTCCACCCCCCCTTGACTGTCATTGATCCTTATCTAACTCTAAGCAGATGCTGACCATTCGTTGAGAAGATTCATGTGCATAGGCTTTTAGCAATAAATCAGTTAAATTGAACATTCAGGTGTGGACCTGGTCTTTCGCACCTGACAATACCCTCTCTGAACCAACTTCATCTTATGGGACCCAGGAGACATGTTTCTCTACTTCAGAGCCTGCCCCCTGGGACAGCTTTAGTCCTGAGTCCTACAGATGACCAGATTCTGCTCTGAAAGGACAGGATAACCTGGCTTCCTCAGGTATTAGGGCCAAGATACTAAAGCCCAATATATATGGCAGTGTGTGAATTGCTGATAATGTGTGAATTCCCTCGGTTATATTATGTTTATCTTATTTTATTATTATTTAATAGCATTCTATATGGTTTTATATCGGTTTTTATGAACACAGTTTTAATGCATTATTTGTTAGTCACTCAGATTTATTTCTTTCGGATTGATGGCCATATAAATTTTCCAAATAACATCACATAAATAAAATGAAAAAAAAAAGTCAAAATGCAAGACACATGGAGACCACTCAATTGTCTTTCATAGGCATGATAATTGTCAGAACCTGACAATTACTAGCTTTTTTTTTAATCATAGGAAACTAGTCTTTGGAGAACAGCTGTGAAAAGTCATTTTTGACTTTTGACTAAAAATAATGGTCCCTGTATCTATGGTACAATAAGCAATTTTTCTGGGAAACCATTTGTGCTCCTATATTTGACTTTGATGTGACTGAAGATAGCAGTCTTACTTCATTTCCTTGAATGTATCATGACTCTCTGTAAAAAAAGTAAATGGAACATTGTGGCAATCTAAGTTATCAGCTAAAATAAAATAAATGTGTACATAACCTCCTTTTTCAACCTGAGGTTATGTAAAATGGAAGGTGCAGAAGTATGCACACAGCATTTTCTGGGCTAGACTCAGTGTTGAAGAAAATTACACCAACTATTTTCTTTTGGTCTTCCTTTCCAGTTCCAAAAACCTCAAGAGCAGTATCCTCCATTCCGATTTGGAACCGTTCCCAATGGTAGTACAGAGAGAAATATCCGGAGCAATTACCATGACATGCATTCCCACATGGTAAAATACAACCAGCGCTCAGTGGAAGACGCCCTCGTCAGCCTCAAAATGGGGTAGCTTTCTGTTTCTTCATCCTCAAGGTTTCTCTGTCCAATGACATTCCTAACCAGATCTGATTAGGACAAGATTGCTAATCCTTTTGAAGTAGCACCAACATTGATTTCTAGGACTTAGTCCTATCAAGTTGTAGTAATTACTTTGTTTC
>NW_015389939.1:25560-48842 GCF_001527695.2 Protobothrops mucrosquamatus
TACAACCAGCGCTCAGTGGAAGACGCCCTCGTCAGCCTCAAAATGGGGTAGCTTTCTGTTTCTTCATCCTCAAGGTTTCTCTGTCCAATGACATTCCTAACCAGATCTGATTAGGACAAGATTGCTAATCCTTTTGAAGTAGCACCAACATTGATTTCTAGGACTTAGTCCTATCAAGTTGTAGTAATTACTTTGTTTCGGCGAGGAAAATTTACATAGGCACTCCAATTTGAGCGGGCTGTATCTACAATTACTTTCAAATAGTAGGCACACTTGCAAGAGGCAGCCTATGGTAGCCTCCTCATGTGCTAAGAAAGTCCTTGATGCCCAAACGTTCTCTATGTATCTAGTGTTTGTGGCATTAAATGCAATGGAACTTCTACCAGTCTTCAGCCCACAGATTGTATTTTTGCATGCTATCATATGACAACCTTGCTCCCTTCCCCATCTGAAAATATGCACCTATAAAGAGGCAGTTGGATGTCTCCAGTAGAAGAGCATATATATAGCTTAAGATTGTACTGTCAAGTCCTTGGTGCTCTCTGAGCTTGGTTGTTTGCTTGCAGACATTTCATTACTTGCTAGGAAACATAACCAGTGCTAGTGAGTGTGGGGTTTGCTCCCTATTTATATACAAGAGCTTGCCTATCAGTATTGGTGAGGATGTGCTGTTCTCCTTGGTAGTTCCTTGATTAGGGTTTTGGTAGTGCCCTGATTAAATAATAATTTACGAAGCAAGAATTAATTTACAATTAAGTCTGGTGGGAAGCCCGACAGATAGCATATTTGATGAAAATGCTAATGGGATGAAAGATGTCTTGATCAGGTTCATGTATTCACCTGGCCTCTGGGTCACTCTTTCTAGGTGAAGAATGACCCTGTAGTTCTATAGTCCAGCTGATGTGGCAGAAAGTGCGCCCTTGATACAGGCATTCTCTGATAAGTTCAAATGCAGCAGTACCTGATCTACAGCAGGATTGTGCATGCTTTGAAAATGATTTGGAACAAGGGCTTCGGACCTCACCTGAAGACAGGTGTTCGTTAACGCTCTCTGACTTTTCCCCTGGCTTTCAAGCGAGCCAGAAGGAGCATTGAGGTTGCCTTGAAATGTTGACTTGTCTGAGAAGCCTGAAAACAGATTAGACTCCCTTAAATAACAGAGACACGCTAATACTGGTCAAAAGTACAAAGCACTTCTTCAGAGTCATTTTAAAAAACGGGCACATTCCTATTGTCTAATACAGCCTTTCCCAACTTGGATGGAGTCCCTAGTTTCCTTCCTGTTGTGTTTCATAGCAATTGTTCCCTAATCTGCTTTCTCTGTGTGCTTGATTCCAGAAAGCTGGATGCTTTTATCTATGATGCTGCAGTGCTCAATTACATGGCTGGCAAGGATGAGGGTTGCAAGCTGGTAACCATTGGCAGTGGGAAAGTCTTTGCCACCACTGGCTATGGCATTGCCCTCCAGAAGGACTCAAAGTGGAAGAGAACAATTGATTTAGCTCTCCTGCAATTCCTGGGAGATGGTGGGTCGTTTTCTCTCTTAGTTACACATTGCTAGCTAATATTTAGGAGAAAATTATTGCTGCATCCTACTTGTTTTCTTCCAGGGTCACAATGATTTGCCAAGTTCAGAGTAGAGCTTTCTCTTTATTATAATATAGAAGGGTAAAACAAAAACACAACAAAAGATCAAACATAAGAACCAAAGGAAAAAGAAAACAAGATATTATATTACATATACTGTAGGGAGCATGCAGTCCATTTTTGAAACCTTGATCCCATGGAATAATACTGATGATTTTCCCCCCATTACACTAGCCCAGTGATGGCGAACCTTTTAGAGACCGAGTGCCCAAACTGCAACCCAAAACCCACTTATGCATCTTCGGGTGCCGGATGGGTGTGGCCCATTGGCTGGGTGTGGCCCATTGGCTGGGCGTGGCCCATTGGCTGGGCATGGCTGCGGTGGTAACGGCAGACTGGGTGGGATTAAAAAGTTCAATCAATCAATTCCAACTTTGAAGATCTTTTTTTTCCCCCGCAAGAAGTTGAAATTGACTGATCGATTGAACCTTTTTTGGGGGGCACACAGCGGCAGAGGCCTAAAGTGAAAAGGTTTTATAAAACCCAGCTGAAGGGCTAGGACTGGGGGACAGCACGCGTGCCCACAGAGAGGGCTCTGAGTGCCGCCTCTGGCACCCGTGCCATAGGTTCGCCATCACTGCACTAGCCTGTATCACAGGTCCAAGACTATAACCTTGAAACTGCAAGGTGCCAAAATCTAAGAATAAATTTTTTTGTTACAACTCAAGCTTGGTAAATCCATCGGTCTTCATATATGATAAGTTCCATTTTTTTTGGTCTATAATGGAAAAATACCTGCAGAGCTTTATTATTTATCTTTGTGGCATATAAAAGTATGGATATTGAATAAAAATGGAAGCTAGTGAGACATGCCTGTAAGAGGATATGAGTAAGTGTCCTCTCAGTCCTTCCATGCCATGAATTTTCATTTTCACACTTGCATTTCCCAACTCCTTTGACAGAAACAAAGCAGGATAAAGCAGCATCTGCAGCATAGGAAGAGGGCAAATACTTTCCCCAGAAGACAAATGGCTGCTCCCCGCTCTTTCGGCGGTCATTTGCAAATGTTCTGTTCAGATACAAATTAAAATTGAATTATAAGATGGAAATAAAAGTAGCTCCAAAACTTCAGCAAAGTGAACTTCATTAAAATGGAAAGGATTTACTTCAGCTATTTTTTTCTATTACAGTAACACAATGGTTATGAAAGGCATCATTAGTTCTTATTTGCAAACCTAATATATGGGCTAAATGTTGTCCTAGACACCAACATGCATTTTGCCCGTTCTGTATTTTCCTCAAAATTCTGCTCCTGAATGTTGATGATGAATTCCTTAGTCACTGGAGAAAATGTTGAAAAGTTTTTGGAAAACTGTTCTTCTCGGTGAAGTTTTATATTAGATCAAGCCAAACTCCTGACAGTTCCCTGAAAAGTCCTTTTTCTTTCTTCACTTCAGTAGGAGTTAAATCTTCCATTACTTCAGCAGCTTTAATAAGTGGCTGATATACTATAAGTAAGCAGGCAAGCATGTGCTTATGCATTAGAACTGGGAAAGTTTAGGGGAAGTCTTTTATTTACCAGATGTAGAAGGAGACTAAAAGAAGAAGAAAGTAAAATAAATATGCCACCTACAGGAACTGCAACACGTTAAGAAACAGTCTTGAGATCCACACAGACAGAATGTGTCTTTCTCCAAAGAGCATTTGCACATATGAATATGTAGTCCTCGACTTATAAATTTAGGGACCCTTTGAAGACCATTGAAGCACAGACTTATGACCATTTTTTCACACTTACAACTGTTGCAGCAATCCCATAGTCGCGTGATCAAAATTTGGATGCTTGGCACCTGGCTCGTATTTATGACAGCTGCAGTGCCCCGAGTCATGTGATCACCTTTTGCGACCTTCTGACAAGCAAAGCCAAGGGGAAAACCCAAGTTCCCTTAACAACCGTGTGCCTGACTTAACACCTGTGGCAAGAAAGGTTGTAAAACTGGGGCAAAATTCATTTAGCGACTGCCTCACTTAGCAACAGAAATGTTGGGCTCATTTTGTGGTCGTAAGTCGAGGACTATTTCTATGGAGCCAGAAGGCATCTTGATCATAACTCCTTGGAATCCGAATGGAAGTCCTATTGCAATTCCTGTTTCTAGGGTTCTCACTTGCCTGCTGTGCAAACACAGTGCTGAACTAGGCCTGCCTTTAGATCTAACCTCACGTTGGTAGGCATTGAATAGTCAGAGCTCATGAACAGGTATTTCTTTATTCAAGTAAAACAGAACAACAACAAAATGGCTCTGCCCCTTTTTATACATTCTCCCTGGGTTGTCACCAGCCAATCGTTGCAACGGCTTTTCCCGCTCAAACTGCATGCTAATCATTTCTTGCAGACAGCAAGTCTGACCGGGCAGACCACGTGGTCTGCTGACTGTTCTGGTGCAGCTCCCTGCACCTGCTCTTAATTAAGCCCAGTACATAACACCAGGGTTCTCTGACCTGGCAAGCATGAGCACTGGGCATATCCTAATTATCAGCAGTGGCCTATATTCAATAAAAAAAATATCACTGGCTCCTGCTTGCTTGGATGCGGTTTCTGTGAAAGAGACACCAAACTAATGTAAAGGGAAAGATAGATTTAACAAACATACAATGCATGCGCACAGGTGACTCTTATATATTCAGTTATGTACTTCAGCATTTGCAGGTTTTAGAGACCTCTCTGGTGGAAACTACAGCTTTGTTAGCAGATTGAAGGATTCAATACGGAATGTGCTCCAGAAAAAGTCTGCCTTGGAAACTTATAGAGATTCCTTTTAGCTCATTCTAATAGTCTGTCAACTACATTTGGGACACAGAGCTTCATGGGTTTTGCTTTTAATCTTCTGATTTGGATGAGAAGCTGGCAGTCAGGATAATGAGCTGGTCACTACCCACTCATGCTGTTCCACTGATCTAAATGGCTGCACCCGCCAGGTGCTTGGTGGTTATGAACTGCATGGGAGCGAGAGAAGATGATAGCTACGCTCTTGTTCCATTGATCACTTGCACCGCCTGGAAGTTAAAACACGAAATCATCATTGTGTTTTGCCTACATCATTAGTTCAGCCACATAAATGCAGAAGTAGCAAAAACAAAAACAAGCAAACATGAGGCACTGTAGGAGAAGAAACTACTACCACTTTTTTTTTCACCTCAGATCTGGCTATGCTAAAACGGTCCCTTTGCGCAGACATTTAAAAGCTAATAGCAAAAAACCTTTTCAAAAGAAGACTATACTTTTTTTCCCCTTCTCTTTTCTGTGAAATTCATCCAAACATCTTTCCCCCCCCCCCCAGAAATGTGAACAGTTGTTTCCACGAAAGGGGTGATGTTTGATATCAGATGGTCTCTTTAGCTAGAAGTATACCCTCTTCTACCCTTTGTCTGTTGTGTGCTGTTTTGCAGGTGAAACCCAAAAACTGGAGACTGTGTGGTTGTCTGGCATCTGCCAAAATGAAAAGAATGAAGTAATGAGCAGTAAGCNACCTGTGGCAAGAAAGGTTGTAAAACTGGGGCAAAATTCATTTAGCGACTGCCTCACTTAGCAACAGAAATGTTGGGCTCATTTTGTGGTCGTAAGTCGAGGACTATTTCTATGGAGCCAGAAGGCATCTTGATCATAACTCCTTGGAATCCGAATGGAAGTCCTATTGCAATTCCTGTTTCTAGGGTTCTCACTTGCCCGCTGTGCAAACACAGTGCTGAACTAGGCCTGCCTTTAGATCTAACCTCACGGGTGTTCTGTTCCTCACGTTGGTAGGCATTGAATAGTCAGAGCTCATGAACAGGTATTTCTTTTTTCAAGTAAAACAGAACAACAACAAAATGGCTCTGCCCCTTTTTATACATTCTCCCTGGGTCGTCACCAGCCAATCGTTGCAACGGCTTTTCCCGCTCAAACTGCATGCTAGTCATTGCTTGCAGACAGCAAGTCTGACCGGGCAGACCACATGGTCTGCTGACTGTTCTGGTGCAGCTCCCTGCACCTGCTCTTAATTAAGCCCAGTACATAACACCAGGGTTCTCTGACCTGGCAAGCATGAGCACTGGGCATATCCTAATTATCAGCAGTGGCCTATATTCAATAAAAAAAAAAAATCACTGGCTCCTGCTTGCTTGGATGCGGTTTCTGTGAAAGAGACACCAAACTAATGTAAAGGGAAAGATAGATTTTAACAAACATACAATGCATGCGCACAGGTGACTCTTATATATTCAGTTATGTACTTCAGCATTTGCAGGTTTTAGAGACCTCTCTGGTGGAAACTACAGCTTTGTTAGCAGATTGAAGGATTCAATACGGAATGTGTTCCAGAAAAAGTCTGCCTTGGAAACTTATAGAGATTCCTTTTAGCTCATTCTAATAGTCTGTCAACTACATTTGGGACACAGAGCTTCATGGGTTTTGCTTTTAATCTTCTGATTTGGATGAGAAGCTGGCAGTCAGGATAATGAGCTGGTCACTACCCACTCATGCTGTTCCACTGATCTAAATGGCTGCACCCGCCAGGTGCTTGGTGGTTGTGAACTGCATGGGAGCGAGAGAAGATGATAGCTACGCTCTTGTTCCATTGATCACTTGCACCGCCTGGAAGTTAAAACACGAAATCATCATTGTGTTTTGCCTACATCATTAGTCCAGCCACATAAATGCAGAAGTAGCAAAAACAAAAACAAGCAAACATGAGGCACTGTAGGAGAAGAAACTACTACCACTTTTTTTTCACCTCAGATCTGGCTATGCTAAAACGGTCCTTTTGCGCAGACATTTAAAAACTAATAGCAAAAAACCTTTTCAAAACAAGACTATACTTTTTTTCCCCTTCTCTTTTCTGTGAAATTCATCCAAACATCTTTCCCCCCCCCCAGAAATGTGAACAGTTGTTTCCACGAAAGGGGTGATGTTTGATATCAGATGGTCTCTTTAGCTAGAAGTATACCCTCTTCTACCCTTTGTCTGTTGTGTGCTGTTTTGCAGGTGAAACCCAAAAACTGGAGACTGTGTGGTTGTCTGGCATCTGCCAAAATGAAAAGAATGAAGTAATGAGCAGTAAGCTGGACATTGATAACATGGCGGGGGTCTTTTACATGCTGCTGGTGGCAATGGGGCTGAGCCTGCTTGTCTTTGCTTGGGAACACCTGGTGTTTTGGAAGTTGCGGCATTCCGTGCCCAAGTCCCACAGACTTGATTTCCTTCTAGCTATAAGCAGGGTAAGTAATGTTCCTGCACGGGCAGTTTATTTATTTAATCATTTGTTTTTATTGCATTTGTGTGCTGCCCAAATGCCATCCCTTCTGAGGGCTCACAAGTAACAGCATTAATAATAATAATAATAATAATAATAATAATAATAATAATAATAATAATAATAATAATAATGGTTTTTATTAATGAATTAATCGTGCAAATGAAGGCCAACACCAACTAAAGAACTGGCAGTTGTGATGTCACATTTTTGAGTACAGATAGTCTTCGACCTACGACCACAGTCGAGCCCAAAATTTATGTTGCTAAGCGAGACAGTTGTTAAGTGAGTTTTGCCCCATGTTTTGCCCCTTTCTTGCCACAGTTGTTAAGTGAATCTGGCTTCTTCATTGGCTTTGCTTGTCAGAAGGTCGCCTAAGGGGATCACGTGATCCCAGGACGCTGCAAATGTCATAAATACATTCTAATTGCCAAGCATCCGAATTTTGATCATGTGATCATACGGATGCTGCAACAGTCGTAAGCGTGAAACACGGTCATAAATCACTTTTTGCCACTGTAACTTTGAACCGTCACGAAATGAGTGGTTGCAAGTTGAGGACTACCTGTATATAAAAATAAAGATTGGCAAAGATAACAAGAACCGGAGAGGGATGGAAAAACAAACAAATCCAGACTATTCAAGGAAGCTTCATTCAACCTTGCCAAAGGCCTGGAAAAAGCAACTGATCTTAAAGCACGAATAGAATGGGGACTGTCCAGGTCTTAGGTGTGGATGAAAGTGCTGGCCTGGAAACCAGAGAGTTCTGGTCTTCTGTTAGGCATGAAAGCCAGCTCAGTAACTTTGAGCCATTTACTCTCTCTCACTCTGACCCTTCTCCCAGAGGGGTTGTTGTAGGAAAATTGAGGGCGGGAACATTATGCAAACGGCCTTGAGTTGCACAAATAAAAGTGGGATACAAATCTGATGATCATACTAATCATAATCAAAATTCTTCTTCCATTCCCCAGGAAATATACTCTGCCATTTTTAGGGCTACTCTTTTGTATAAATGTTGATTAACAGGGACAATTTAAAATGTTCATTCATACATTAGATTTGTGTTCCGCCCACTGTTCAGTTTCTCCAACCGCAACAACTATTCTGAGGCTGAGTTCCACCTACTGCACTAAGCGGCAATGTACAGTATGGACTCAGCTGCTGTGATTTATAAAACATGGCTTATAGTTCAAGACTTTGAGTGGACTCCACCAACTGTGGTTCATCTGGTAGACCACCATTAAAACATGGCTTAGCATGAGGTGTAAAATCACCCTGAGAGATAGATTAAGCTGGATGAGAGCAATTCCTCCAGGGCACCCGTTCCCAGTTCCATAGCCTCATCACTTCACTGCATGCTATTTTCTTGATTTTGGGTGTAAAGGTAAAGTTCTATGCTAAATTTGACTCTACATATTAACTATCTATATTTTTAGGGGCGGGGTTCTTTTTCTTCTTTTCAACATTTATAATAATATAGTAATGGTTTTGCATTAGGTCCCAAAATGTATACTTATATAAATTATAATTTTGCATCATGAAAACAATTCAGTGTAATCTGCTTGCTATTTTTTTTAACTAAGGTCATACTGAGCATTGATGTATAACTTCAGTAATTAGCTACCCATTTGTAGATGCTATCTTTTTTGAAAATATATTTTTTAAAATGAAAATAAAATAAGTATGTGGATAAAAAAACAATTTAAAAATTGGCTCTACACACCAGGACATCTAGCAAAACATTAGCGGCATCATCAATGTGTTCAAATGCTCTAGGCTGTGAGTTGCCAAGACATTCCCGCAAAAAGCAATTTTGTGACTCTTGCCAATGGGAGCTTGTAAAGCTTGCCAATGGGAGCACATACAGTATGACACTCTGTTTTTCTCTTTAAAGGGAAATTAATTTTTACTTCCCATATTTTGATTAAAACATTCTCAAATCATTGTGTGCAAGAGATAGGAGATTTGTTTTTTTCTAGATGCATAATTTCCTCTGTTCTTCTGATTTTTGGGCCTCCAGAGAGATCCACAACAAAGAAGGTGATGTTGAATGCACTAAGGGCTTAAAGTACAATTGATGGGATACATTTTCAATAGTCTGTCTGGATTGGAAATTGTGATTAAAGCACCTCCCCCCCCCCAAAAGATCCTTTGGAGCAGAACTGGCTGGGAATTCTGGGATAAATTTGTGGCAAGATGGGTGGCAAATAAATTTAATACAGTAAATAATAATTTAATGTTAAATAATAATACATTTGTTTTTCTCTCAGTTCCTTTGTCAAGTTTGCAGGTTTAGGTCTGTCTAGTCAAAGGGCTGCTATAAATCAATTAAACCCAGCTTCAGCTAACTGATGCATAAGAGGCAAGCTTATTTTGTTACTCAATCATTTGTTCCCCCCACATAAGGCCTCCTGCTCTCTGTAGGTCAGACATGTCAAACTCGCGACGTCATGTGACGTTGCGCAACGTATCGGAGCTTTTTTGCCATTGCCGGCAATGGGGTGGGCGCGGCTCTGGTATGATGAAACCGGCCTGCGGGCCAGCAGTTTGACACCCCTGCTGTAGGTGTTTTAAATCTTATTAACCTTGTGACAGCTTAACTGCTTAGTAAGAGTTCTCAAGAAATTGTGTGAGTAACAGTAGTCTGATTCCAAACAACTCAGTCATTCTAGTACAGGGGTCTTCAAACTTGGCACGCTGGCTGAGGAATTCTGGGAGTTGAAGTCCATGGCACGCTGGCTGAGGAGTTGAAGTCCTTGGCACGCTGGCTGAGGAATTCTGGGAGTTGAAGTCCATGGCACGCTGGCTGAGGAGTTGAAGTCCTTGGCACGCTGGCTGAGGAATTCTGGGAGTTGAAGTCCATGGGTCATAAAAGGGCCGAGTTTGAAGACCCCTGTTCTAGTAGGTAGGAAGATATTTTGGCTGTCTTCACTCACAACAACATTCGTTGAGGTGAAGAGCTGCAAATTATCTGTGAGTGTTTTATGCAATACAGTGCTTATACAAACTAAAATGATTGCTAGTTCAGATGATGTAATAAAATCTGGAAGTTGACTATGAGAATTACTCCTGTGCATATAAGACTCAAGGATGTTCACTGTTTACAACTGTCATATTTTTAAGTACAACTTTTTCCATCCAATATCTCAACTCTGGTTATTCTGGTTTTCAAACTTGCACCAAGCAGAGCAGTAGGGGGTTCTGGTGTTTGGGCAAGTCCCAAAATATTTATTCTAAAGTGCTTTTGGAGAGTTTTCAGTCTTACTAATAATTCCCTCCTAACGAACATCCCTAGTATAGATTCATGAGGTGGGATCTGCTGTCAGAATTTCTAAAAACAAATTCAGAAAGATGCCATTAATATTAACTTGTGTGAAATGTATTTGAAAATAAAGCAATGAGAAAACAGTTTCCACAATTACTAAGAAAGAAAACAATCATGTTTATTGAATTTATTTGCTTGTTGAGTTCTATTACATTTATATTGCGTGTGCATTTTCAAGTCCTTTTGTCTTTTGCATTATAAACACCTTAGCTAAGCAATAAAAACACAATAAAAATACTTACGTTTCCACTCACGCGTGAATAGAAGCCAGACAGAAAATAACGATTTATAGAATTTGAGTGAGTTTTTGCCTATTAAAACATACATTTCCTGTTGTTGTTAAATGCTTTAATGCCTAAATTAAACTCATGTATCTGAGAAGCATTTTCTGAATTCTAGTTACATGAACTTTCTTAACCAGCCACTAGATTCATTGCATCTCATAACAATCATTATTAGGGTCCTCAAGGAATATTTTGCAAAATTTAATTAAGCAGCAAACACTTTAAAATACAGAATGAAGACAGTTATGAAGCTAACAACTAGAACACAAGATTCCATACTGAGACATAAAAGGAAGATGGCTTCATTATACTACAACATCTGCCTGAATGAGCAGCTCATTGTAGAAGAGAGAACGGTTCTTCCCAATCACTATTTAGTGAGCTCTTGGATCTTCATTGTGGAATCAAGATCTTCCACATAAGACCAACAATTGCAAAGAAATTAAAAAAAAAAGTTCTGTTCAATCTCCCCTAACTAATTTTAGTAGAAAATGCTTTCTCTGTATTCTTATTTCAATGATGAAGAATCTGGTTTATATGGTTTTAGCATTTAGTTTTGCTCAGATAAAGGAAATTATTCAATATTTATGAGTCCCGTCTGTGGGGGAAAAAAAGTCTAGCTTAATATCATCATCGATCATTCCTTCCCAAGATAGTTTGTCATTCTTTTCTTGTTTCATCTTGTATTCCCAGGGTATTTACAGCTGTTTTAATGGAGTCCAGAACCTGGAAAGCCCTGTTCGTGTTTACAAACCAGATGTCACTGCTAACTCTGCTCAAGCCAATGTGCTTAAGATGCTGCAGGCAGCCAAGAATATGGTATCAACAGCCAGTGTTGAGAACTCACTGGAAAATGCTACACGCACTATAGAGAATTGGTCTAGTAGGAGTGAAAACTTCCAAACAACTTTCTCCTTAAGGACTCCCCAATTTGTGGTTCAGAACACTAGTGGGTCAAACAGGCCAGCTCAGTCCTCCAACACTACAACAACAACTGAGAAGCTTGGGAGAAACTTTCCACCCTTGCTTCTGGCACCTCAGCAAACTGTGGGACCAGCCAGTGAAAGCTGCGGAGAGACAATTGAGCACCCGCAGATTCTTCATCCACTGAAATTACGGGGCAACTGCTCTGAAGATAAGATTATTCCAGCTCTTGCTGCGTACCACTCTCCACAGTATGTGGTAACCACTTCTCAGGCGAACCTCAGAAAACACATTGGAAGCTCCCTTAGTGATGCTCCTCATTCCCCAATCAGGACTCTTCAGGAACTTTCTCCACATAACCATAAGTATAAGCTCCCCATGTCCAGAGGCCATGGGAAACAAAAATTCCACCAGAATGATCACCTGTATAAAGAAGGCGAACAAAGCAGTGCAACCCAGGAGTCAAGGCTAGCTTTCCCTTCTGAGAAGAAAAAGAATCTGGAAACTCACTACTGGCCTCATCCCTGTATATATAATTCCTTCCCAAAGGACAACAGAACTTGTAGACCCTTTGCACTTAAAGAATACGACCCACTAGAGCTGAGGAGAGAAAAGGAGACCTATACAGCTAGTCTTTCAAGATCAACCTTGGAACAGCATGAACAGTTCCATTCTCTAGGCCTCTGGAAGCGTCCACCAAAGTGTTCCAGTTCCAGGGATATCCTGGACTTCTTCCCCAAAGCTAGCCTGACCCCCAAAGCAAAAGTGCTGCCTGGGATCCATCATGGAGTCCACCACCATTCTCCTGATGCCCTTAGGCCAAGCAATGCATGCAATAGGAAATGTAGGCAGGCCAATGGTTTAAGTTGGAAGGAGAAACAGCTGCTACATTCACAATCCACGAGGCTCCCAGTCTATCGAGAGGCCTGTCTACAGAACGTCTCAGGCGTACACAGGGCTTCTTCAGCTGTAGTGCAGAAGCAATACGCGTATGTGAACTCATATCCAAATCTACCTGTTTATTGGAGAAGCTTTCATCCAGGCCCTTCTCACCTATGTGAACAATCCAGTGCCTCCCAGCACTGTTTCAGTCAGGCATCCTGGCCCCCATGCAGCAGGGATTTCTTGGTCCATGCGGATGGTCAGAGGGCCATGTACTTTAATAGCACACAGAGAGACTGCAGAAATCAGAGCAGGGTTTATCCAACATTTATTCAGATGGCCAGCACCGAGAGGAGAAATACGCTGACAACCCCAAGGATGCACAGCCCTTGTGCAACAAGATCATGGAGGCGCATATCTAGCCTAGAATCTGAAGTCTGATCATGGGAAAAGGTGGGCGGTGGGTGGGATGGGGGTGGGGAGAGGATGATGCTAAGAGTGCCTGCACTTGATGCATAACTTATCATTCCCATACACAAGAAGCCACTTCTGTGGGGCACTCTAGAAATAGACTCGTATGGGCAACTGACAAACCATCTAAACTGTCGATCTCCTTCTCCCTTATATACCGGTATCAAGAAAAAGTCACGGTCTCTTCCGTACGCACAAGAGCAAGTGACCTTTCTCTTTTATCTCCTGCTGGAATTAAGATCAAAGCAACACTAAAACGCCCAGCTGAAGGCACTTTAATGACTGCATCCCAAAGTCTTCCATTGCTGAGCACTGGAGCACTCATTTCATGCAAGAGGCTGATTCACAGCATGCAGCCTCTGTGTGGATTGCTTCAGACTGCATCGATTCCAGTGTCAAACATCTACATCACAGTGCCAGCTATTTTTCAGAGCATGCTGTCCACGACACAGCTGGAAATGGCCAACAGCAGCCTAATAAAAATTAGGACTATCTTGTTTACCCCTATGCACTGATAGAAATGGAACTATATAAATGATTAACGGGCAAATACTATATTTTTAGTGTTTTACATGACCCTCTGATTCTCCATAAAGAGTCTCAAATGCCACATCTTAAAATGTATTAACTTCCCCTTTCTTTTTTTCCATATAGCTTTTGGTTGCATTGGCAAATGTTGTCTTTTACGCTATCCCTAAAACAGTAAAAAGGCTTTCTTGCCTTTTTTTTAAGAAGTACCGCATCGTATAAAAGATATTTAAAACTATAGCTGCTAGGCTGGGCCACATCAAATTTGAACTGCTGAGCAAATACAGGTGACAGAAAAGCATTAGTGAGAATATTATTCTCTCAGTATGCAGATTAACATTCTGGATTCATTCATGCGTCTTTCTTAGTCCCAGAGCATGACTAAAAATTCAAATTCAGGCAGAAATATTAGAAGAAGCAGCTGCGTAGCTTCCCAGCTTCAGAAGAGGTATTCGTAGCAGCCTAGTGAAGGCTCCAGTGTTAAGGGATCACCAGAGAGGCATTCAGTGGCCCTGTTGACTGTTTTTAAAAACTATTTATGTTAACAGCAAATGCAGACTGGCTTATTGGTTTGCAAATAAAAGATCACTAACATACAAGGTTTTTTTTTAATACATTTGGAGAATTTCAGAAGCAAGTTGAAGCTTATAGCTGCAAATTAAAAGACAAAGTTTTGGAAATTTTGTTTTTTAAAAAACAAACTAACTAAAGGAGCCAACAAGAACTCCAGAATTAATGGGATACTGATGACAGACACTTGAGCCTAGAGAAAAACAAGCAAACCGACAAATGAAAGCTATTTCACTCACATTGTCTGCAGACAGAATTGCCAGATGTGTATGAATTGCAATAAGGAATGTTATTTGTTGTTACTATCTTTTGTTTAGGGATGGGAAACGTTGTATCCCTTAGATCAGCAGCCCCCAACCTTTTGGGCACCAGGGACTGGTTCTGTGGGGAGAGGTTTTTCTGCAGACCGGATGGGGGCGTGGTTTCATATGCTGCCTGCATCCCGTGGATGGGACTTCGCTTGTTTGCTTGGCCCAGTTTCCAGCATGGTGTGGACAGGTGCTGATCGACCCCTGCCTTAGATCCTTGTCCCTGTAGGTAAACTGTTCGAGAGGAGGGGGCCATAAGAAAAAAGGCTTGTCCCCAGGCTCCTACTTGCTGAAACTATGCAGGAGGAGGCATCCATTGCATGCATATTCTGCTGGTTATTATCAGATGGGCATAGGCCACTCAGAGCAGACAGTCCTGCAAGATAGTCAGTCTGAAGCTAGATAGGGCTTTGCAGAAGATAATCAGCACCTTAAGTTGTCCCAAAGGTGCTTTTTCAAAAGGCAATTAGACTTTGTTTTTCAAACAAAGGAAAAACAAAGTCCAGTTGCCTTTTGAAAAAGCACCTTTGGGACAACTATGACTTGGATGACTGAGAACCTCCGTAGACATTTAGCATCTTAAATTGCACTTGGAAGCTGACTGGCTATCAACAGCACGTCTGCAATAATGGTGTTACATGGCTAAATCAGGCTTCACTTGTTAACACTGTGCAGCTGGATTTTGAATCAGCTGTAGCTCCCAGTTGGCTCTCAAGGGCAGCCCCATATAGAGCGAATTACATTAGTCTTGTTATGAAGTGACAAGAGCATGAATTACCTCAGTAAAACCTCTTTTTCCATGAAAGGCCGCAACTAATGTACCAGCTGAAGCTGGAAATGGACTCTTCTGCCATGACTTCCACTGTTATTGCAGCAGGAGTCTTGAGTGCAGGAGAACTCCAGGTTGCAAATTTGCTCTCCACAGGGGAGTACAGCTTTGCCTAAAATCAATTGGATTTTCTTTTTCTGGAATCGGAAGACTTTAATTCAACAGCCATTCCATTTTCTTGGGATTAAGCCTAAGCCTATTTCTTCCCTTCCAGGTTTTAACAGTTTACAGGCACTAGATCAGACCTTCTTAGGATTACATGTTTTGTCCAAGGTGTAAATATGCAACTGGATTATCGCCAGCATATTAATAATGCTTCACCCATGCCAGTGGAGGACCTCCCATAGGAACTTTGGTTAGACATTAAATAATAAGAGGGGCTGAGCGCCCCACTTGCTCTAGAAGGAAGAGAACCGTTACAACTCAGTGCTGTCCACTCCTAACCCTTGCAGGTAATCTAGAAGAGTATCTTGATTAATGAGAATGAAGGCTGTCAAGAGGTTTAACAGAACCAGAAACTTTGTCCTCTTCCCATCTGTTAAGTCTGGAGATGAAAGGCGAAGGAGGCAATTCATGTTACAGAACAGATCTTTATTCTCTCTCTATTACAGCTAACAACCAACAAGAGCAGAGGCACGCAGGCCTCTTTTTATACCCCCGGATCCCCGGGCAATCCCAACCAATAGCAGGCAGTCTTTTCCCGCCTCGCGCATGCGCGCAAGGCCGGCACCACTCAGTCTGGTCCCGGGCAGCTTTTGCAATGCCCGGGACTCTTGCATCGTCCCGAGCCTGCTTCTGCAGGCTCAGGACACAACACCATCCAAGTGCTATCCCAGGCCATCTACAAGAACGACCAATGCAATTTCAATCCCACAACCAAGTCTGAATCCAGATTGGAAAAAGAATCAGATTGGACGTGTTAATGAATCCATCAATAAGAAAGGAAAAATATTTAAGGTGTGGAACTTTAGGAGGAAAAAAGTGAAATGGAGGGCATTAAACAAAAGTGAATGTACTTATCTAATTCCTTTCAAAATGAGAGTAAGTATCCTGGGAAGTGTGCTGTAGGATTTAAAGAAGTCATTTTCCTGCAGTATACAGCAATATTAACATAAAAAAGGAGGGAGGGAGGAGGACAGCGAGTGAGCAGGAAAGTAGAAGGAAAAGAACATGAGCTCTTTTTCCCTTGTGACCATCCAGAAAGTGTCCTCCACCAAGAAATTCTTTATGAAAAATTAGGAAAGGGACAGTAACTAACTCAACAGTCATGTTTTAGTTTGGCTTCTCTTATATAAGCATTGCTGACCATAAAGCATCCACTAAAGCATTATATTAAAAGAATGTTCTATTCCAAGCAATACAATGACAAAACAAGAGCTGTGTTCCGTCTTCAAAATTTATTGTCATTCAAATTGCCAGATTTATTTATTTTTTTCAAATGAATCTTGATTCTCAATTGCAAGTATTTTGCTGGCAAACACCTGGGAATTTCTAGAGCACAGGATTTGATATGTATGTTTGTGGGTATATCTTAGTGACATAGGAAGTAATCTATGTCCGTCAGGCATAATCAGTCTTCTCTACTAATATTCTGGGAAATATTTCTAACAAATGAAGAAAAAACTGTTTACCCTTCATACTTCATAAACTGTGAAAATTACACTGCAATGTTGACTCTTTTTTTCCCCTTCAAGGCACTTTAAAAGTAACACCAGCTTCACTGACACTTCCCCTCCAAATCCCCATGGAGGACAATACGTTTATCGGGATCATTTAACATATAAAAGAATATGCAATGGGGGCAGGGTTTTACAAGACATGGATATGCAGCTGGGTACCATACATCATTTGTGCTGCTTTAGAAAACAGAAATTGCATTTTTTTTAAAATTGTCTGAAGAAGATAACTTGCCATGTGTGTATATGTGTGGTTGTGCGCACCTTCGAATCAGTTTTTAAATCTTGGTGACTGCCTTGACTAGTCCCTGCAGTTTTCTTGGCAAAGTTTTTCAGAAGTGTTTTGTCATTGCCTCCTTCCTAGGGCTGAGAGAAAGTGACTGGCCCATGGTCACCAAGCTAGCTTTGTGCCCAAGGTGGGACTAGAACTCACCATCTCCCAGTGTCTAACCTGATGCCTTGGCCCAGAGGTGGACAACGATGGCCCCTTTATGACTTGTGGACTTCAACTCCCAGAATTCCTGAGCCAGCATGACTGGCTCAAGAATTCTGGGAATTGAAGTCCATAAGTCACAAAAGGACCTTCATTCCCCACCCATGCCTTAGTCGGTACACCAAACTGGCTCTCACCTATCCCTTTGCAGACTGATTGTTACTGAAGCCTGATTTATTACTAATTTTTGAAATGTAGAGAATGAGAGAAAGTGGTGACTGCCTGGACTAGTCCCTGCAGTTTTCTTGGCAAGGTTTCTTAGTGGTCTGCCATTGCCTCCTTCCTAGGGCTGAGAGAAAGTGACTGGCCCCAAGGTCACCCAGCTGGCTTTGTGCCTAAGGCTGGAGTAGAACTCACAGTTTCCAGGTTTCTAGCTTGATGCCTTAACTGCTGACTAAACTAGCTCTCACTAGTGCTGCTCCTGGAATATATTTTACCTCAGCTTTCCCCTGCCTGGTTGAACATATTCAGAGCAAACCTGACAGCATGAACGTTCAGCCTTTCAACAGAAATCAGAAAGGAAAGGAATGTATTTAATTTAGCTCCAGTATGTTGCTGGAGGTAGGGGAATGGGGAAGGACCTTTAATATTTTTGTCTCTCCATTTCCACAAAGCTTGTTTTTTGTGTTTCACTCACTTTGCCTCATTATAATCCCAGCAGGATCAAAAATGTCTCAAGGAAAGATCACCTCCTCACTAATTATTCACTAATGTCACTTGCTAGCTAGGGGCTCATTTGACTTCAGTGATGGAGCTGCCCTTTTTCCAGATGGAATCAGTGGGGGGTGGGAGTGCCCAAGCAGCCTGCAAAATACCTGAAACAAAGCAACTTGGCAAGCACAACTGGGCTGAAAAGGGACCTGGGAGTTCCTGCTTTCACTGCCCTTGGAGAAGAATCATTTTTCCCAAGCCAATTTTTTTTATAGTGGGTTAACATAGACATTGGTGGCCCTCCAGATGTTGTTCGACAACTGGCTCTTCTCCACCTGTACAGATGTGCAGTGCACAACCCATCTTGAAGTTGTTACAGCATTTCCCTATTGTCCCAGTGAAATTTGTCAGCAAAGAGGGCTATTTTTACTTCACAAAAAAGGAGAACAGAAATAAATGTGATAAGGAAAATGGTTACATCTTTCTTTCTTTCTTTCTTTCTTTTTCTTTCTTTTTCTTTCTTTTTTCTCTTTCTTTCTTTCTTCTTTCTTTCTTTCTCTTTCCTTCCTTCTTTCCTTTCCTTTCCTTTCCTTTCCTTTCTTCCTCCCTCCCCTTTTTCTCTCTCACTCCTATCCCACAACATCATGAGCTAATTCTGCAGGCTAATTCTGCTCATTGCCAGGAGTTTGATCTTGAATGGCTCAAAGTTAACTCAGCCTTCCATCCTTCCAAGGTCCGTAAAATAAGGACCCTAACTGTTGAGGGCAATATGCTGACTCTAAACCGCTTAGAGAGGGCTGTAAAGCACTATGAAACGGTATATAAGTCTAAGTGATATTGCTATTGCTAAGTGCTATCTCTGTGTCAGGAAACAGGGTTTCTTCTTCAGATGGTCTTCTCCAGGTGGTCTTTGGAAGCCTTCACAAATCAGAAAAGTGTTGTTTCCAAAATAAACACAATTGCCTGATTCTGCTTTAGAGTAATTGCAATTGAGGCATCCAGTTGATTTAGAAACAAAAACAAGAAAGATAAATACAACAGTGCATGGCCCTTAGTTCCATTGCCTTTGAAACTTTTTAAAGCAAAACCACCTTTAAAGCTCAGCATTAGATGTTTTGCATGCTGTCTTGGCTTCAGGATAACTTTTTCACAGGGGAAGGATGACTTCCTAGACAGTGAGCAACGTGCCCACAATTGCTGTCTCTGTCCCATCTGGTGACTCAATGACATCATCTAAAGGAGCAGCAGGTGCTTTTTCTACACACAAAACACTTGATGGTGGCAGCAGAGAAAATGGGGAAAAAAACTGTTCCTGCTCCAACATACCTTCCATCTCCAAAAATGTACTTCTTTTTTCCTTCTGTTTAATTGAGTCCAATTCTCAACACAAAACCTTGACAAATCCCTGTAGTTTCCTTGGCAAAGTTTTTCAGAAGTGGTTTGCCATTGCCATATTTCTAGGGCTGAGAGAAAGTGACTGGCCCATGGTCACCCAGCTGGCTTTGTGTCCAAGGTGGGACTAGAACTCACCATCTTCCAGTTTCTAGCCTGATGCCTTAGCCAATACATCAAACAGGCTCTCGCCTATCCCTTTACAAAGGAGTGATTGTTACTGAAGCCTGATTTACTACTTAGTTTTGAAATATATTCAGTGAAACTTCTCATATTACAAAATATGAGTTGGAAATGTGTTCTTCACAACAGTTTATTATAATTCTATGTGTGTATATGTATATACACACAGTGTAAAATGTGTGCATGGTGTATGTTTTATTAAGCAAGGTGATTTTCTCTGGAATCAGAATTGAAAGGGATATCAGAAGTTATCAAGTCCAATGCTAGATCTGCTAAAGCATTTTGGACAAAAGGTGATCCAGCCTCTGTTAGAAGGCTTCTGCTGGAGGGGAATAGATCACAAGACAGCTAATTCAATTGGTTCACAGCACTTCTGGTGCAAAAATAGGCCTAATCTAAATCTACTTTTCTATTGTTTCAACACAGCAGTTCTGGTCCTGACCTTCTTCCTCAACATGACATCCCTTTAGATATCTGAAGACTACAGTACTGTTGTATCTCCCCTCAGTCTTTTTTTCTGCAGCTAAATAGACCCAGTTCCTTTTTTAACAAACTCACAGGAGTTAGTTTCTTCCAGTCTGTAATTTTCTTTTTTAGACTGCAGTGCCCAGAACTGGACACAGTACATTCTTTCTAACAAAGTCTGACCAAGCTAAGAGGGGGGTTGGTTAGTTACTTCTTGTGATCTGGACTATATTAATACATCTCTATATAGCACACGTCTCTTTGGCTCCTGTTTTGCACTGCTGGCATATGTTTAATTCATGATGTATTAGAACCACCTACGGTAGTTTGTTTTCAGATACACTATCGCCAAACGAGGTCTCCCCCATACTGTATAATTTCTTTTTCTTCCCAAGATGATATATTTCATCTTGTCTGTTTCAGGTCATTGTTCAAGCCTGCCTAGATATTTATTTTGAATCTTCACTTTTATTTTTCAGACTGTTTTCTGCCTTCTGCAAATTTGATAATCTGACTTCATAGTTCCATTCTGTAGAACAGGTCAAGGTTTAATAAATGCAACCTTTAGCATTTACTCTAAATGCAAAAGCTCTGGCAGAGAATTGGTGCTGCTCAAAGGAGGAATGAACCACCTGTTATACTGCCAGATAGTTCAACTCTCTCTCGGTCCAGCAATATGGGGTGTTATAGTGTGTTGCATTTGAAGATTATTTGCCCACTTTTTATGGAAAATATTGGAGTTGGTGTCTCAAAAGAAAGCAACCTAGAATCATCTTAACCATCTCCAGCCTTTCCTCTACTATTACACCAATGTTTCTCATCCTTAGCAGTTTACAGAGGTGTGGATTTCAACTCCAGCATTCCTCAACCAGCTAGGAGCTGAAGTCTATACATCTTCAAGCTGCTGAGGTTGAGAAACACTGCACCACACCAATCTGTCACAAACTTTAGACATGTATTATAAACACATTTATATGCCAGCCCTCTCACTATTGAAACGACTCTCTTATAACCATCTCATTCATTGACCAGATGAAGGAGGGTTCATCAGTCAATGTTTTTGGCATTCTGGCAGATGATATGCATTAAGCAATAAAAAAAATCAAATTAATAACATTCAGCACGAAACAAAATGCCACCATTGTAATAAAAATCTTTAGCATTACTAGATAAAAGTGACAGAGATCTGAACAATAAATAATGTCCAAATTTTATTGAAATATTTTTTTCAGTTTTTCTAAAGACCATGGCGCTCCTATTCAATATAGTGTAAATGTCAGTAATAAAACTACAATAATTTCTAACAATCTAAAGGTAATTGGTAGACAAAAAGGCAATCTGCACGATACACCTTTTGAAAACAAATCACCTGAGGTTTTCAGTTGTAAAGAAACCCCACTTTAAGTGATATTCAACACTCAGTGAGGAGCAGGGCAATTCTCCTCTGAGAGTTGTGACCTTTTTGTTTGAGCCCATACTGCTTTCTGAATTCCTCTCTCAGAATTTCTCTAATACCCCCTACTATGGGATAACAGCTTGGTGGCTTTTATTGGTACCATCTATTTTCCTGCAGACCCCATCAGCTGGTGTTCATCCCCCTGATCCAATGTAAGGGGGGAGGGGAATTCTGCAACCTGGGCTGCCTTTCTGGCCCTTATAAGGTAAAAATAAGGGGGTGAAATAATGCAACTTCTTAGACATGTAGCTAAGAGATTTCAGTCCTTTCCTGGCAGATAAACAAAATCAAACATACTAAAAAAAGAAAAGACACATGTCACTAATTTTGCTTCAAAATAAACCATAAAACTATATTTAGTGTTCCAGGGATACCTCAAGATGATGCTGATATAACGATGAAAGTTTATACCTGGTTAAATGATGTTGCAATTTTATATGAACAGTATCTTAGAAAATTATAAATAAAATTAATTTCTTCCTGCCCAGCTTGGAGGATGGAATGCAAGTGGAAGTACATATTCAATATCCCAAATCTGTGCAGAGAAATAAGAAGATATTACAAAGCTTATGTACTGTGTTCCCCAAAAATAAGACCCACCCCAAAAATAAGCCCTAACCTGTTTTTTTGGGGTGGGCCTAATATAAGCCTTACCCCAAAAATAAGCCAAGGGAGATGGGCATGGCCAGCACAAGCGGTGGCAATTGGGTGGTGGCCAGTGGTATCCGGCAGCAGCTACAGGCTGCTGACTCCTCGGCATAGTGCAAGTAAATCTGAGCGTGGAGACAGAGGCAGGGGGGGAGGCAGGCGATCCAGACGCGCTGTGCACTTTTCGCCCAGAGGGAGACTGGAAGCTTCATCTGTGAATGGGATGCTTAGAAAGTGAGCAATTCGCTCCGTCTCCAAGTGCCCCATTTGCAAACAGACGAAACTTCCAGTCTCTGTCATTTCTCCATCTGGGCTAAAAGTAGTTTGGGTGCCTAGGGGGCACTTGGGGCAGCTCCACCCCCTCCCCCACCTGCCTCGCCTCGTGGTGGCGGCACAGCATGATGGGCCACGTGGCCTCCTACTGCGGGCAGCCACGTTCATTACTTACATAGTCATCCTTCAGCATGGAGGGGTGTGTGTTCAGGGTTCCATCTTAACCTGAATGACCTCCCAAAGGATAATCTCCTACAGCCTTTCTCTAGGGGTCTCCCCACTTCAAATTATTCTTAAAAAAACTAAGCCTTTAGCAGATGAGAATAGGAATTTCAATTTTGATGAGAAGTGAAACATTTTCAAAGAAAAACAAAGTCCAATTGCCTTTTGAAAAAAGCACCGTTGGGACTACTGAGGCAGACCTCAGCTATTAGAATTGTGACAATTATGCCATCCTATTTTTCTGTTAACTCAAGGACTGGAGGAATGCACCCTTAATACAGCCATGAAGATGAACCCATAATAAAATATAAGCCAGTGTAGTCTAAGTTCAAACAATAATAGTTCTTACCAACTGACAGAATAATGAAGAGCAAGCTGTTAGAGACCTCAAATAATCAAATTAACCTGAGCATCAAGGGGAGAGATTCCTGCCCTGGAAACTGAACCATATCCATCCAAGTGCAGCTGATTGGCTTCATTTCAACAGTTTAGCTCTTCAAAACACTCGCCTCAACAGGCAGAAGAGTGGCAGAGTGCATCCATAACCACCAACTAGCAATCAGAAGACATGTTGAAAACTCCTTATTGCACAACATATGGACAGACTTAAACATAGTTTCAACTGGGAGACAGTGAGCATCCTGACCTAGACCAAGCCAAGTCCAAAAACACTAGAGAATTCCTGGAAGCCTGGCATTCAGACAAATCATACATCAACAGGTAGATAAACAACATCCATGTATCATTCGAAAGAAATAATCAATAAAACCAAAAGACCACAACATCTCCTGACCAGCAATCAAAACCCAAATAAGCAGAGATTAACA
>NW_015389940.1:0-5000 GCF_001527695.2 Protobothrops mucrosquamatus
CCTGGTTTTCCTAAAATCAACTTTGATATCTTTGCTGGACCTCCTTTTGTGTCCAAAAGAGAAGATGGCAGACCACCTGCGGAAAGAGCTGTGGATATCTCATTGAGAACGGGCAAGATTGACTGCACAACGTCCCCTGTTCCTTCTGGAGTTGAGGGAGATGAACCTTTCTCAATCACCTTTCCTAGCTTCAGGGCACCTAGACCAGAGGTTATTAAGACCAGGCTCTTTTTGGGAGGCAACAAAGGCAATGGGGACGCCGCTCCTGATGGTTGACCTGCTGCTGGTTTGGTTCCTTCAGCAGAAGATGGGTGGACCGACTCACTGGCAGTGTCCGACCCTTCAGAGGTCCACCCTGAGACTCCTGGGAGAACTTCTCCATCTGCTTTTTCCTTTGAGGTTGAGCCAGCTGATGCACCAAAAGTATCACCATTAGAAATATGTCCAGCCAAAGACAGAGCATTTCCAACATTTGCCTGGATATCTGACGAGGGCTGAGAAGAATCGGGAGCA
Organism: Protobothrops mucrosquamatus; assembly: GCF_001527695.2. NCBI lineage: Eukaryota > Metazoa > Chordata > Lepidosauria > Squamata > Viperidae > Protobothrops > Protobothrops mucrosquamatus. Next base: position 514 of record NW_015389940.1, read on the forward strand.
CCCAAATTCTGGTTCGTTCCTTGGGTGGCCAAATTCCCATCAGCAGATACTGAGGTGGAAATCAAAGTTTCATCTGAAGGTTTAGAAATCGTGGCTCCATCGGCAGAAAATTGTCCGCCTACTAAATCCGAATTTTGTCCAGGTTGCTCTGCTATATTGTTTTGATTCGGACCCATTCCTGTGGAAGAAGTGGGTCCTTGGGCACCTGCTGTTCCTACGTTGGCAGCATCCTTCCCTCCATCAGTGGAGAGGGGTGGTTCTCCATTAACCAGGTTTTCAGAAACCTTTTTGCTGACAGATGCCCCAGCTGATTGTGGTTCAGTGGACGATGGAGCCAAGGACAGTTGTTTCTCACTTACAATTGAATTGTCTTCAGAGGTCTCAGCCCCTTCTGTTGCTACACTATCTGGAGATGTTTGAGATGATTCTGATCCTGATTCAGATCCTGCATTATTTGATGACCCTGAGTTGGCTATCTCCTCTCCTGGGGATAAGGAGGGTTCTCCATTCTCAAGTCCTCCAAGAATGTGATCGTTGGCAGATGTTTCTGGAAATTGCAATTCCGTGGTTGGTGGAACCAAAGAAGCTTTGTCCACACCTGCAATGGAGTGGCTTTCTGTTGGTTCTGCTCCCTCAGAAGCAAGAGAACCTTCCGGTGATGTTCCATCTGCTGGTAGCTGAGATCCTACGTCGATTGTGGACTTTCTGCTGGCAGTTCCCACTTCTTCGACGGACAATGAATCTCCTAGTGATTCTGCAGTGGATGGAGACAAAGACCCCTTTTCTCCAGGGACACTGGAAGATGCTTCTGATATCTCTGCACCACCAGGAGCTGGAGCCCCTGCTGCTGATTCTCCACCTGGAGGCAGTTGGGAGTCTGCATTCGTAGCTGTGTTGCTAGTTTCAGCTTCTTCACTGGAAGAAGAGATGGCTGGTGGTTCTACAACAGAGGCAGTCAAAGTCCCTTCCTTTTCAGTCACACCTGAGACCTGTGGTGTTCCTGCCTCTTCAGAAGCTGCAGATCCTCCACCTGATCCAACGTCATTTGGAGATGACTGAGGGTCTGCATTAGTTGCTGGTTTTGAATTGGCTGTTTCCATCCCATCTCCATTGCTAGGTTTTCCAGGGACCTCTTGACCTTCTCGTGCTGTTGATGACTCTGTAGCTGGTGAACCTAAAGAAGTGTCTTCCTCATTTGCAGAAGGAGAACTTTCTAATTGTTCCACACTGTTGGACATACCAGATAGTTCAGTGGCTCCACCAGCCACAGGTGACGGAGCTGCTGTTGACCCTGAGCTAGTGGTTTCCAACTCTCCACCAAGGAGAGAAGATCCCCCATGACCAGTTCCTCCAGAAACTGATATTCCTAGAGATTGTGATGTGATTGCTGATGAGATCAAAGACAATTTCTCTCCATTATTGGAAATATCATCTACAGCTTCTGCACTCTCAAAGTCTTGAACCTCTGTTGTTGATGCACCATCTAGAGATGGTTCTGGGTGGGTCCCGGATTCTGAGTTGGCAATTTCCACTTCTTCGGTAGAAGTAGAAGTTGAATGTGACCCTGCAGCTGATGGGATCAAAGATCCTTCCTTCCCATTTACACCTGAGGGACCTTCTGACATCGCTGAAATTCCAGAGGTTGTACCATCAGGAGATAACTGAGATCCTGAACTCTTTGCTGACTCCACCATGGTTGTTTCAGTCCCATTATTATTTAGCGAGAATTCTCCACCACTACGTCCTCCAGTATCCTCTTCACTGGTAGATGTTTTAAACTGTGATCCTCTATCCAATGGATCTTGAGAAAATGTCTCACTGTTCACATTAGTGATGTCTTCTGAATCTTTTGCTCCATCAGAAGGAGCTACACTTTCTGGAAGGAACTGAGACGCCTTGTCAATTGCGGGCGGTGAATTTGCAGTTCCTGCCACTTCAACCTGGAGGGCAGGACTTCCTTTGGTGAGTGCTCCAGAAAGCCCACCATTTTCTGAGGTTGTTTGTTCTTGGGACTCTGTGAAGGATGAAGCCAAAGGTGATTCCTTCTCACTAGCTGCAGATGTTTGCAGTTGTTCTGTCTCTTTGGAAAGTTCAGGGGCTGCTTCAGCATCTGGAGATGGTTGAGAACCCACCGCTGGCGGCTCAGAGGCAGAACTTTCCGTTCCTTCAGTGGAAGAAGCTGGTTGTGGCATTACATCCTCAGAAGATACCGCTTCTGTTTCCAGTGGAGCGTCTTTTCTTGAGACTGAGGTTGAAACAAAGGTCTCTACATTTGCGTTTGGAAGGGCTGGCGGGGGCTCTTCGTTTGTCACCAAGGTCTCTCCATCTTCTAGAGGTGCCAGAGCTAAAATTCCTCCAATGGGTGACGTTACTAATTGTCCCACAGGAAAGTCACTTCCAGGCTGACCATCGTCGCTCACTATAATGGGTGTTTTGGCTGATGAAGCTGACCCCGCGCCATCTTCCCCATCTCTACTTTCATCTACAGCTTCCTGGCTTGGAGAAGAATCAAGAGTTTTGGATGATATACCTGGGGAGGGTTCTCCGTCTTCATGCTCCAAATTGGAAAGTATACCCTCAGTAGATGCAGAAGAGGGTGTTTCTCCTGAGGGTTCCTGAGTTTTGGTTGATGTCTCAGTGTCTACAAGGGGAGAAATTGTTCCAGATTTTACAGCTGGTTCACCTCCAGAGCTTAGTGCACTGGTTTCCAGTGCATCTTCAGAATCTAGTTGTTCATAGGATGCAGTATTGGCTGTGTCCTGGGTATTGTCACTATCTAGTAGGGGTTCCTCATTAACTCCTTCCTCTGAGGGAGATCCAGTTCTCTTTTCTTCAGGAGATAAAATTGGCCCATTGCTCCACTCTCCAGAAATGTTTGGTTCCTCCGTAGCTTCTGCAAGAGCTGACTGAGGGTTTATGGTGGACGGAGCAGAAGAGGTTTCCTCTCTGTTGATGGAAACAGGATCTTCTGGATCCTCTGAGTGTGTTTCCATGTCATCTTCCTTTGGTAGTTGGGAAAAATTTGGCAATGGGGTTCCAGAAATTGAAGAGAGCTCTGTATCAGAAGGTGAAAGATTTGACCCGCTCTGACTTTCATTGTTGGCTTGTGTGTCTACCTCACCTGAAGCAACACTTGGGATGGTTTCACTGTTTTCAGAAGAAGAAGAACTAATATTTCCAGTTGATCCACTGGGCGAGACCTCACTTCCTTCTGTATCTGAAGATGGTTCGTTAGTAGATCCAGAAGATGAAGCTTCTGCAGGTGGTCCTTGAGCCTCAGCAGCTCCTTCATCGTCCACTGGAGGAGGAGGAGGAGGAGAATCTTCTACATCTCCTGAGTCTGTTTCCGTGTCGTTCTCTTTTGGTAGTTGAGAAGAAGGTTGGGAACCAGGTAACGAATTGGGTGGAAGTTCTGTTGTGTCTGGTTCTGAAATGAGGGATCCAGAAAGTGCTTCATCAGGAGATGTTGAAGGAAAGGTGGGTTCTCCTTCTGAGGAAGACCTGGAACCAGATGTTAGTGCACTCTCTACAAGTGACTGACTTGGAGACAATTGATCATCCAAGGTCCCTGATCTTCCCACAGGCAGTGGGGTTCCAGAAATTGAAGAGAGATCTGTATCGGGAGGTAACAGATCTGACCCACTATGACCTTCATTGTTGGCTTGTGTGTCTACCTCACCTGAAGCAACACTTGGGATGGTTTCACTGTTTCCAGAAGAAGAACCAATATTTCCAGGTGATCCACTGGGTGAGACCTCGTTTCCTTCTGTCTCTGAAGATGGTTTGTTAGTAGATGCAGGAACTGAAGCTTCTGCGGGTGGTCCTTGAGTTTCTGCAGGTGGTTCTTGAGCCTTGTCAGCTCCATCATTGTCCACACGTGGAGGAGAAGTCACCATCCTATCAAATAAAGTCTCTGATTCATTTTCAGAATCTGAAGAGATGGGATTTATTTCATCCTCAGGAACACTATTTGAGATGGCAGTTGCCTCATCATCTTCCAACTCTGAATTAGCTGTTTCCACTCCAGGATTTAAGGAGAAAGCTGTGCCATTGAGGAGATCTGCAGATCTTTCTCCATCCGGTATCTCAGTTCCTTGGGCAGACTCTTGTCCTGGAAGTGGTGACACAAAAGGTGTCCCTTCATTGCTCTTTGGGTTTCCTGAGTCTTCTCCTTCTTCTTCTTCCACTGTGGAGGTTGCCCCCATCTCACCATCTTTAGGCAACTGAGAAGATATCCCTGGAGTTACAGAAAGTCCCATCAAAGGAATATCTGCTGCGTCCAATTGTGAAGTCCTGAAGAGGGTGTCACGGGGAAGCCCTATGTCAGATGGAGCATCAGTTGTTCTATCTGAAGGAGAGGAATCTGATGCTTCAGCATCTACAAGGTCTTCTGGTTCTTCACTGGACACGTTGACAGGGCTTTCATGATTAAGCTCCGGGCCTGATGAGGATGGAATTGGATCTGCATCACCTCTTCCTTCAGGAAA
>NW_015389940.1:10000-54982 GCF_001527695.2 Protobothrops mucrosquamatus
ATGAATGTAGTCTGGTGTTAAAACTTCTCTATAACCGCTCCAGTATATATTTTGAGTTATTTGAACCAACTTAAGAACTAAGGAGAAATTTCCTGATATAAGAACAATTAATCAGTGGGACATGTTGCCTTCAGAAGTGCTCCATCACTGGAGATTCTCAAGAAAAGATTGGACAACCAAATAATAATAATAATAATAATAATAATAATAATAATAATAATAATAATAATAATAATAATAATAATAGTAGTAGTAGTAGTAGTAGTAGTAGTAGTAGTAGTAGTAGTAGTAGTAGTAATAGTAATAAAGTTGGAAGGGACCTTGGAGGTCATCTAGTTCAACACCCTGCTCAGGCAGGAAACCCTATACCATTTCAGACAAATGGCTGGCCAGTCTCTTCTTAAAACTTCCAGTGTTGGAGCATTCACCGCTTCTGGAGGCAGGTTGTTCCACTGGTTAATTTTTCTAACTGTCAGGAAGTTTCTCCTTAGTTCTAGGTTGCTTCTCTCCTTGGTTAGTTTCCATCCGCTGCTTCTTGTCCTGCCTTCAGTGGCTTTGGAGAATAGCTTGACTCCCTCTTCTTTGTAGCAGCCCCTGAGATACTGGAAGACTTGCTATCCTGTCCCCCCTCGTCCTTCTCTTCGTTAAACTAGACATACCCAATTCCAGCAACCATTCCTTGTATCTTTTAGCCTCCAGTCCCCTGATCATCTTTGTTGCTCTTCTCTGTACTCTTTCTAGAGTCTCAACATCTTTTTTACACCGTGGTGACCAAAACTGGATGCAGGATTCCAAGTGCTATAGGTTCTCCTGCTTGAGCAAGTAACTGTGAGAGGGATCTTGGAGTCCTAGTGGACAGTCCCTTAAACATGAGCAAGCCGTGTGCAGCAGCAGCCAAAAAAGCTAATACAATCCTGGGTTGTATAAACGGAGGCATAGAATCAAAATCATGTGAAGTATTAATACCGCTTTATAAAGCCTTAGTAAGGCCAGCATATCAATACAGCATCCAGGTTTGGTCACCCCATTACAAAAAAGATGTTGAGACTTTGGGGAAAAGTGCAGAGAAGAGCAACTAAGATGATTAAAAGTCCTGGAGAGTAAAACATACGAAGAATGGCTGCGGGATTTGGGTATGGCCAGTCTAGAGAAAAGAAGAAATAGGGGTGACATGATAGCAGCATTCCAGTATTTGAGGAGCTGATAAAAAGAAGAGGGGGTCAACTTATTCTCCAAAGCACCAGAGGGCAGGACAAGAAACAATGGTTGGAAACTGATCAAGAGAGAAGCAACCTGGAATTAAGGAGAAACTTCCTAACAGTGAGGACAATTAACCAGTGGAACAGCTTGCCAACAGAAATCGTGGGTGCTCCATCACTGGAGGTTTTTAAGAAGAGACTGGACAATCACCTGTCTGAGATTGTATAGGTTCTCCTGCTTGAGCAGGGGGCTGGATTAGAAGACCTCCAAGGTCCCTTCCAGTTCTATTCTATTCTATTCTATTCTATTCTGTTCTGTTCTGTTCTGTTCTGTTCTGTTCTATTTTCTATTTTCTATTTTCTATTTTCTATTTTCTATTTTCTATTTTATATTTTATATTTTATATTTTATATTTTATATTTTATATTTTATATTTTATATTTTATATTTTATATTTTATTCTATTCTATTCTATTCTATTCTATTCTCCAAAGCACCAGAGGGCAGGACGAGAAACATCGGTTGGAAACTAATCAAGGAGAGAAGCAGCCTGGAATTAAGGAGAAACTTCCTGACAGCGAGGACAATTAACCAGTGGAACAGCTTCCCACCAGAAGTTATGGGAACGCCAACCCTGGAGGTTTTTAAGAAGATACCGGACAGCCATTTATCTGGAATTGCGTGGGATCTCCTGCTTGAGCGGGGGGTTGGACTAGAGGACCTCCAAGGACCCTTCCAACTCTGTTACAGTATTCTGTTATTCTGACTGGCAAAGTTCTCCTCCTGTACTCTCCATTCTCCAACCCTTCCCTCCATCCTTTCCTTCTCCTCCCCTCCTCCCCCCGTTTGTATCTTTGATTAAATGCCCGGGGCCTCTCTCTTCCACCTGTGCAGAAGCCAACTCACCGCACAGAAGCCATGCCCAGAATCCGAACAGGGGGCCCCGCACCAGCTCCTTTGGACTTCCCATGGACCAACCGGTTGACTTTGCTGGAGAAGACAACTGGGTGACTGAAGTCCTCCAACAGGACCAAGTAGGATGTCCTATGGGACTTGTGGGTCCTTATAAGAGGTGGGAAGGGGGCTGTGCCCGTAGCCGCGCCCCCTTTCATCCAATTCTCTGGTTACAGCCGGAGGGCCGGGAAGAACTAACTAAGGTGAAACAAAGGTGGCTTCCATCTCACAGGATAATTGAATAAGGGAATTGGAAGGGAACTTGGGGGTCTTCTACTCCAAGAGTACAGAGTACAGAGAAGAGCAACAATGATGATGATGGGACTGGAGGCTAAAGCAGATAAGGAACAGTGGCTGGAATTGGGGATGTCTAGTTTAATGAAGAGAAGGACGAGGGGGGACATGATAGCAGCCTTCCAGTATCTCAGGGGCTGCCCCAAAGAAGAGGGAGTCAAGCTATTCTCCAAGGCGCCTGAAGGCAGGACAAGAAGCAACGGATAGAAAATAACCAAGGAGAGAAGCAACCTAGAACTAAGGAGAAACTTCCTGACAGTTAGAACAATTAACCAGTGGAACAACCTGCCTCCAGAAGCGGTGAATGCTCCAACACTGGAGGTTTGTAAGAAGAGACTGGACAGCCATTTGTCTGAAATGGTATATAGGGTTTCCTGCCTGAGCAGGGGTTGGACTAGATGACCTCCAAGGTCCCTTCCAATTTTATTATTATTATTATTATTATTATTATTATTAATATTATTATTATTATTATTATTATTATTATTATTATTATTACTAACCCCCTGCTCAAGCAGGAAATCCTATACAGCTAGTTCTTGACTTACCACCATGACCTAGCCCAACATTTACGTTGCTAAGCGAGACATGGGTTAAGTGAGCTTTACCACGTTTTATGACCTTCCCTGCCATGGTTGTTGTTAAGTGAGTCACGGCAGTTCTTCAGTTAGCTACACGGTTGTTAAGTGATCCTGGTTTACCTCTTGACTTTGCCTGTCGGAAGGTCGCAAAAGGGGATCACTGCCACCGTCGTAAATGTGAGTCAGTTGCCAACGGCCTGAATTTTGATCACGTGAGCCTGGGGATGCTGCAAGGGCCGTTAAGTGTGAAAAATGGTCATCGGTCACTTTTTTTCAACCGTGACTTCAAACGGTCACTAAATGAACTATTGTAAGTTGAGGACTGTTTGCACAATTTCGGACAAACGGGCTGCCCAGTAGCGTCTTGAAAATCTCCAGGGATGGAGCACCCATCTCTACAACTCAAATGAGAATTCACGAATGAACACTTTGGTGTATGATTATTTTTTTTGAGTCAGCAATATATCTACTTAATTGTCATGTTATCCATCACTCAACTAGCTGGTTCAACATAGAGCCCTTTATCAACTAGGTTGACCCCCCCTCTTTTCAGGGGTTGCCCCAAAGAAGAGGGGGGGATCTAGCTCCAAAGCACCTGAAGGCAGGATAAGAAGCAACGGATGGAAACTCATCAAGGAGAGAAGCAACTGGGAATTAAGGAGAAACTTCCTAACAGGGAAGACAATTAACCAGTGGAACAACCTGCCTCCAGAAGTGGTGAATGCTCCAACACTGGAAGTTTTTAAGAAGAGACTGGACAGCCATTTGTCTGAAATGGTATAGGGTTTCCTGCCTGAGCAGGGGGTTGAAAGTCCTACAACTTCTAGTGGCAAACTGTTCCACTGGTTAATTGTTCTCACTGTTAGGAAGTTTCTCCTTAATTCCAGGTTGCTTCTCTCCTTGATCAGTTTCCATCCGTTGCTTCTTGTCCTGCCTTTCGGTGCTTTGGAAAATAAGTTGACCCCCCCTCTTCTTTGGGGCACCCCCTCAAATACGTAAAACACTTCTATCATGTCCCCCCTAGTCCTTCTTTTCTCTAGACCAGGGGTAGTCAACCTTGGCTCTTTTATGACTCGTGGACTTTAACTCCCAGAATTCCTCAGCCAGCGTGGGGGAACTATGGCCCCTTCATGACTCGTGGACTTCAACTCCCAGAATTCCTGAGCCAGCGTGGCTCAGCTTGGAAATCTCTCCCTTTCCCCTCAGCATGGCTGGCTCAGGAATTCTGGGAGTTGAAGTCCACCAGTCATGAAGGGGCCATAGTTTCCCCACGCTGGCTCAGGAATTCTGGGAGTTGAAGTCCACGAGTCATGAAGGGGCCATAGTTCCCCCACGCTGGCTCAGGNAGTCATGAGGGGGCCATAGTTCCCCCACGCTGGCTCAGGAATTCTGGGAGTTGAAGTCTGCAAGTCATGAAGGGGCCATAGTTCCCCCACGCTGGCTGAGGAATTCTGGGAGTTGAAGCCCACCAGTCATGAAGGGGCCATAGTTCCCCCATGCTGGCTGAGGAATTCTGGGAGTTGAAGTCCACGAGTCATAAGGGGGCCATAGTTCCCCCATGCTGGCTGAGGAATTCTGGGAGTTGAAGTCCACGAGTCATAAAAGAGCCAAGGTTGCCTACCCCTGTCCTAGCTGGCTTCCACTAAGCAAAGTCAGTGGGGGGGGAAGCCAGGTTCGTTTAACGACCCCGTGATTCACTTAACAACTGCAATAATCGCTGCACGAAAAGGGTCGTAAAATCGGCCTCGATTTCACATAATCTCCATCTTGTTCAGCAATGGAAATTCTGATGCCCATCGTGGTCATAAGTTGAGAACTATTTGTTCCCGGAGTCTACTCACGGCACACCTTTACGAGAAGTCACCTGGCCTGCCTAGGCGAGCCACCCACTCACCCATCCTAGGAAGGCACCTAGAAATTTGAGTCTCCAGTTATGGTTGACGGTCCTGGGGGGCATAAATATGTTAATGGCGCTGCGGTCCATTAAATCTGCTGATGAGGTCACAGACCATGAACCGCTAAGGGCTTTCATGATCACCTGCCACTCATTCTTGGCCCGGTGAGTCCAGAAAAGGGCATTAGGTCGCCAGCCAGCCCATGAAAAAAGAGCCTGGATGATAACCTCTGCGCCTCGGGGACGGGGGCGATCAACGTCATCCCGTCCCCGCCGCTATCAGAAGGATCTCAGAAGGTCTTAAAAAATAAGAAAGGCAATGATGGGGTCTTCTCACACACACACACGCACACCCCCGTTCGAATTCCAGAGTTATTCTTCATCAGAACTCATAAAGTTATGAGTTTGTTCATTTGGAGCGTGGAATTTTCCAGAATTGGCCTTGGCAGGGGAGTGGATTGAACATAAAAATTGTCCCTTTTCAATTCATGGCGAGGACACGTAGTCCTTGACTTACAACTATTTGTTTAGTGGCCGTTCAAAGTCATCACGGCGCTGAAAAAAGGGAGTTATGACGGTTTTTCACCCTTGTGGATGTCTGCAAGAAGACAACCAAACTCAGAGCACCAAGGATCCCAAAATCCTTCTCCCACTCGTCACCCTTCATCCTTCCTCCTCCTCCTCCTCCTCCTCCTCCTCCTCCTCCTCCCAACAGTGATGATGTTACCTTGTTGGGTCATGAAACGTCTGCAAGAAAAAAACCCTGCTGAGAGAGCACGAAAGACCCCCCCACACTCCTCCTGCCCCCTTCACCCTTCTTCCTCCTCCTCCCCACCTCCTCCTAACAGTGATGATGATGATAATAATAATAATAAAGTTGGAAGGGATCTTGGAGGATGATGATGATGATGGTGATGATGATGATGATGATGGTGATGATGATGATGATGATAATAATAATAATAATAATAATAATAATAATAATAATAATAATAATAATAATAATAATAATAATAATAATAATAATAATAATAATAAAGTTGGAAGGGACCTTGGAGGTCATCTAGTCCAACCCCCTGCTCAGGCAGAAAACCCTATACCATTCCAGACAAATGGCTGTCCAGTCTCTCCTTAAAACCTTCCAGTGTTGGAGCATTCACCGCTTCTGGAGGCAGGTTGTTCCACTGGTTAATTGTTCTGTCAGGAAATTTCTTCTTAGTTCTAGGTTGCTTCTCTCCTTGATCAGTTTCTCCATCCGTTGCTTTTTGATGATGTTACCTTGTTGGGTCATGAAACATTTGCAAGAAGAGAGAGCACGAAATACCTCCACAGTCCTTCTCCTCCCCTTCACTCTTCCTCCTCCTCCCCCTCCTCCTCTTCCTCACAATCCTCCTCCCTTCTAGCACTGATGATGTTCCCTAGCTGGGTCATGAAATGACTGCAAAAAAATAACCAAGCTCAGGGAACACCAAAGACCCCACAGTCCTCCTCCTCCCCTTCACCCTTCTTGCTCCTCCATCCCCACCCTCCCCCCTCCTCCTCCTTCCAACACTGATGATGTTACCTTGTTGGGTCATAAAACAGAGAGCACCAAGGACCCCACAGTCCTTCTCCTCCCCTCCTCCTCCCTCACTCCCATTCGGCTGGGGAATTCTGGGAGTTGAAGTCCACCTCGCTTGGTTGAAAAAGATTGAAACCCTCTGCTCAAAATGGAATGTATTTTGGAATTTTTAAAAAATAAGCACATTCTTTAAAAAAAAAGTTGAAGATTGCCCCATTATTGTTTTGGGAAAAGTAATTGCTAAGATGTAGAAGTCCAAAATTTGTTAGAATAGAATAAAGCTGGAAGGGACCTTGGGGGTCTTCTAGTCCAGCCCCCTGCTCAAGCAGGAGGACCTATACCATCTCAGACAGGTGATTGTCCAGTCTCTTTTTAAAAACTTCCAGAGATGGAGCGCCCACGATTTCTGGTGGCAAGCAGTTCCACTGGTTGATTGTTCTCACTGTCAGGAAGTTTCTCCTTAATTCCAGGTTGCTTCTCTCTCTGATCAGTTTCCATCTGTTGCTTCATCATCATCATCATCATCATCATCATCATCATCATCATCATCATCATCATCATAATAAAGTTGGAAGGGACCTTGGAGGTCATCTAGTCCAACCCCCTGCTCAGGCAGGTAACCCTATACCATTTCGGACAAATGGCTGTCCAGTCTCTTCTTAAAAACTTCCAGTATTGGTGCATTCACCGCTTCTGGAGGCAGGTTGTTCCACTGGTTAATTGTCCTCACTGTCAGGAAGTTTCTCCTTAGTTCTAGGTTGCTTCTCTCTTTGGTTAGTTTCCACCCATTGCTTCTTGTCCTGCCTTCAGGCGCTTTGGAGAAGAGCTTGACTCCCTCTTCTTTGGGGCAGCCCCTGAGACACTGGAAGGCTGCTATCATGTCCCCCCTCGTCCTTCTCTTCGTTAAACTAGACATACCCAATTCCAGCAACTGTTCCTTTTGTTTTAGCCTCCAGTCCCCTGATCCTCTTTGTTGCTCTTCTCTGCACTCTTTCTAGAGTCTCAACATCTTTTTTACATCGTGGTGACCAAAACTGGATGCCGTATTCCAAGTGTGGCCTTACTTGTCCTGCCTTCCGGGGCTTTGGAGAATAGCTTGACTCCCTCTTCTTTGGGGCAGCCCCTCAAATACTGGAATAATTGCTATCATGTCTTCCCTATTCCTTCTTTTCTTTAGACTAGCCAAACCCAAATCCTGCAGCCGTTCTTCGTGTGTTTTGATCTCCAGGCCTTGGATCATCTTAGTTGCTCTTCTCTGATTTTTTTTCAGACTCTCAACATCTTTTTTGTGATATGTTTTTTTTGTGTGTGTGTGCTATGATGTTAGCTATGGATCAGTCAGAATAATCAATGGTTCTGTCTTGGAAATCTTTGCCTCTCCTTACCAAATCTTTGACAGAAAGAGGCTTCAACTAAGAATCATTTGCCTAGACCTCTTCTCGGTGTAGTTTTATTTTATTCACGTATTAAAGTTATTTGCTGCCTAGGCATCGTTGTCAATATATTGGAAGGAGAATCAGAAAACCTTCTACGTTCTCCAAGGTGAACTTTTGCTAAAGGGTTGACCTTCGGGCATTTGTTTTCCTGATCTGGCCAAGCTGATTTGAGAGTTAATAGGTGATCTTAATAGTCATGTTACATAACTTGGTTTGGGAGGGGAACTTTTCCTTCCAGCTTTTCAAACACTTTCCAAATTAATGATCTGAATCTTCTGCGTCGTCGCGTCAAGCATTGGCCAAACCGATGAACCGGTAAACCGTTCAGCTGGACACTAAGCGCCCGAGGTGTTGAAATATTTTTGATTGGGAAGGGGGGAAATGACCGTTGCAAAAAGGGACCCAGGGTCTTTTACTGCTCCCCCCACCCCGGGGCAGATGTCAAAGAACCCAGCCTTTATACATTATTGTTTTCCTTCAAATGATGCTTGTGGTTATTTCCAAGTTTGTTTGTGGATTCTCGGGGATCGATTCTGTACAACTCAAGGCCCACCATTTATTCTATAATTCCCCCCCCCCTTTTTTTTTGGCTCCCAAACCAAAGTTAAGTCTGCTTAGTTAACAATCTGAAGAAATCCCAGCCCTTTCCAGGAATTAACAGAATAAAAGAATAGAATAACAGAATAACAGAGTGGGAAGGGATCTTGGAGGTCTTCTAGTCCAACCCCTTGCTCAGGAAGGAAACCCTATACCACTCCAGACAAATGGCTGTCCAGTCTCTTCTTAAAAACTTCAAGTGTTGGAGCATTCACAGCTTCTGGAGGCAGGTTGTTCCACTGCTTAATTGTTCTAACTGTCAGGAAGTTTCTCCTTAGTTCCAGGTTGTTTCTCTCCTTGATGAGTTTCCATCCGTTGCTTCTCATCCTGCCTTCAGGGACTTTGGAGAACAGCTTGACTCCCTCTTCTTTGGGGCAGCCCCTGAGATACTGGAGCACTGCTATCCTGTCCCCCCTCGTCCATCTCTTTGTTAAACTAGACATACCCAATTCCAGCAACCGTTCCTTGTATGTTTTAGCCTCCAGTCCCCTGATCATCTTTGTTGCTCTTTTCTGTACTCTTTCTGGAGTCTCAACATCTTTTTTACACCGTGGTGACTAAAACTGGATGCAGGATTCCAGGTGTGGCCTTACCAAGGCCTTGTAAAGTGGTATTAACACTTCATGTGATCTTGATGCAGCCCAGCACTGTATTGGCTTTTTTGGCAGCTGCAGCATACGGCTGACTCCTATTTAGGTGATTGTCCACTAGGACTCCGAGATCCCTCTCACAGTTGCTACTATTGAGCAAGGTACCCCCTATACCAGGCATGTCAAACTTGCGACGTCACGTGACGTCGCGCGACGTATCGGAGCTTTTTCGCCATTGCTGGCAATGGGGTGGGCGCAGCTCCGGTATGATGAAATCGGCCCACGGGCCGGCAGTTTGACACCCCTGCCCTATACTATAGCTGTGCATTTGGTTTTTCTTGCCTAAATGGAGAACCTTACTTTTTTCACCACTGAATTTCATTTTGTTAGATAGCGCCCAGTGTTCAAGTCTATCCAGATCCTCCTGTATCTTATCCTCCAGTCTTCTAGTTTAGTTGCTGGAGTATAAAACAGCACCTGGCATTTTTTCCCCGCCTTGTTTTGTGAGTTTTGTTTGCAATCAGAGCTATAGTTGCTAGCCAGTTACTTAAGCTCAACACAGGGGTGTAACTACAATTGCATTATTTCCAACCATTTTGAGGCAAAAACAAAACAAAACCACACACAGCAACCACACTCCCTGTTGAGCGAGTTACAACATTCATTTATTTATTTGTTCAACGTATTAAGCCGTAATCTTACCAGGCCGGTTCTATTTTCTGTCCAAGTTACTCAGCCAATAAAAGGAGTGAAGAAAGAGGGAAGCTAACCTCACTTAGCAAGTCACGCAGAAACTGTCCAGACACTTGGGTGTTGTGTGAACACAGCTACACTGTTGATTTTGTACGTTTCACACCGGGGGGAATTTGACGCGGAGGTTTCACAAAATTTGAATGGGAGGGGGGGGTATGGAGCCTTGGCATCGGCTGGCATGGAAAATGAAATAAAAGAAAAGCTGCAATCCATTATTAGGTCTGTTATTACGGTGCGCCGATCCAGAAGAGGCATACATTTGCAAGCTTTCTGACCGTTTCCTTTTCGAACTTCTTTGCTAGCCCATGCAGGTCAGGTGGAAGTTGCCAACAGGAAATTTTGCCTGCAGTTCATGATCAAGCTGGAAGGAAGAAGGGAAGAAGGACCATCATTTTTTGTATGTGAGCTTGTATGAATAGAATATGATAGAATAGAATAGAATAGAATAGAATAGAATAGAATAGAATAGAATAGAATAGAATAGAATAGAAAGACAGAATGGAATATAGAAAGAATAGAATAGAATAGAATAGAATAGAATAGAATAGAATAGAATAGAATAGAATAGAATAAATATAGAATAGAATAGAATAAATATAGAATAGAATAGAATAAATATAGAATAGAATAGAATAGAAGAAAGAGAAAAGAGAAGAGAATACGAAGAGAGTAGAATAGAGTAGCGTAGCGTAGAGTAGAGCAGAAAGACAATAGAATAGAATAGAATAGAATAGAATAGAATAGAATAGAATAGAATAGAGTAGAGTAGAGTAGAGTAGAGTAGAGTAGAGTAGAGTAGAATAGGAGCTGGAAGGGACCTTGGAGGTCTTCTAGTCCAGCCCCCTGCTCAAGCAGGAGAACCTATACCATTTCAGACAAGTGACTGTCCAGCCTCTTCTTACAGCAGTACTGAAAAAAGTAACTTACGACCAGTTTTCACACTTATGACGTTTGCCGCATCCCCGTGGTCATGGGATCAAAATTCGGACGCTTGGCAACCGACTCATATTTACGATGGACGCAGTGTCCCCCCGGGGTCACATGATCCCCTTTGGCGACCTTCTGACAAGCAAAGTCAATGGGGGGGGAGGCCGGATTCACTTAACAACCGGGTTACCAATTTAACTGCAGTGATTCACTTAACAACTGTGTCAAGAAAGGTCGTAAAATGGGGCAAAACTCACTGAACCACCGTCGGGCTTATCGACATAAATTTTGGGCTCAGCTGTGGTCATAAGTCGAGGACTCTCTGTACTGTTCCTCACTGATAGACAGAATCTTGCCAAAGGAAAGCAGACAGTCACTCATGCTCTGGTCACCTCCCGCCTGGACTACTGTAATGCTCTCTACATGGGGCTTCCCTTGAGGAGCACCCGGAGGCTCCAGCTAGTCCAAAATGCGGCCGCACGGGCGGTGTTGGGAGGGACTCGTCGCTCCCACGTAACACCGCTGCTGCGCGAGCTGCATTGGCTGCCGGTGGCCTTCCGGGTGCGCTNTGGGAGCTCCCACCCTCTGGAATGAGCTACCCCCAGAGATCAGGGTGATCCCTGATCTCCCTTCCTTCCGCCGCGCCCTCAAGACATGGCTATTCCAACAAGCGGGACTGGCCTAGGGCAATTTTTAAGAGGGGTTTTTAGAGGGGTTTTTAATCATATTTTAATCAGACAATTTAAATATTTCATTTTAATTAATTTTTAATTTTGTGAATGTTATTGGTGTTTTTAATTGATTGTCAGCCGCCCTGAGTCCGCAAGGAGAAGGGCGGGATATAAATTCGAATAATAAATAAATAAATAAATAAACAACTTACACCATTAAATACAGATTCTGGGAACAGTTAGGGAGGCGCCGTCCTCAGCCTCATTCTCATACATTATCTAGACTGCGCTGTCTTTTGTCCTCTGGAAGGCTGCCCTTCCCTCCTGGGAATCCAGACCGCATTCCACCACACCTACCACTTAACAAATGCCTTTATAGGGAAGGTTTTGCTCGGAAAAGCGGGACATAAATTCCAGAAAAGGCAATTACGCTTTTGGGCAACGTCTTATTATAGCAATAGCAATAGTTACTTAGACTTTATATACCGCTTCTGTTGGGGAGGAACTCAATCCTCCCCCAGCCCCTTCCAGATGTTTTGTAAAGCCTTACCCACTTTAGCATCGCCCGACGGACGGACAGATCCGCGATGTTTAAAGGAGTGCTGAATCTCACCGACAGGATGAAACGGTTCCTGGCTGCAAGGATCAAACACAGATTAAAAAAAAATACAGCTAGTCCTTGACTTATAACGATCTGCTTAGTGACCGTTCAAAGTTACAACATGAAAAAAGGGACTGACGACGGTTTTCCCCACTTACGACGGTTGCGGCACCCCCCCTGGTCACGTGATCAACATTCAGACACTTGGCAACAGACTCTTATTTGTGACGGTCGCAGTGTCCCGGGGTCATGTGATCACTTTTTGCGATCTTCGGATAAGCAAACTCAACGGGGAAGCCAGTTTCACTTAACCACCGGGTTGCTAATTTAACCACTGCAGTGATTCACTTAACAAACGTGGCAAGAAAGGTTATAAAATGGGGCAAAACTCACTTAACAACTGTCTGGTTTGTTGACATAAATTTTGGGCTCCATTGCGGTCGTAAATCAAGGACTATCTGTATTGTTCCTCACTTATGGACAGAATCTTGCCAAAGTAGACAACTTGCACCATTAAATATAGATTCAGGGATCTGTTAAAGAGGAGCCATCTTCATCCTCATTCTCATATACCAGGGGTAGGCAACCTTGGCTCTTTTATGACTGGTGGACTTCAACTCCCAGAATTCCTGAGCCAGCATGGGGGAACTACGGCCCCCTCATGACTCGTGGACTTCAACTCCCAGAATTCCTGAGCCACCATGGCTCAGCTTGGAAACCTCTCCCTTTCCCCTCAGCTTGGCTGGCTCATGAATTCTGGGAGTTGAAGTCCACGAGTCATAAAAGAGCCAAGGTTGCCTACCCCTGATCTAGACTGCACTGTCTCTTGTCCTCTGGAATGCTGCCCCTCCCTCCTGGGAATCCAGACCACATTCCACCACACCTTCTCCGGATGAGTGCTGAGGGAGAGCAGGCCGTCAATGGGGAAACCAGATTCACTTTACAACCGTGTTACTAACTTAACAACAGCAGCGATTCACTTAACAATCACAGCGATTCAGTTAATAACGGCAGCGAGAAAGGTTGTAAAATGGGTCAAAACTCACTTCACGACTGTCTTACTTAGTAATACAAAATTTTGGTTTCAACAACTACCGCTACGCTCCTTAATTCTACATCTTGTTTCAATCCCTTTATACAGATCGTTCGAGACGATTCGGCACGTGACCGTTCTCTACACACACCTAAATATATCCAGCCTGACGTAACACAGGCCCAGGTTGAGGATTGCAATTCTGTACCTGAATTGAACCAGCAACTGAAGGAAATTTTGAAAAATGAGGATTTTTAGGATCCTCGTACCTCTTTCAAATTCAGAAGAATTCAACCGTTCAGACACAGGGGGATGCTTACCTGGAGTTTTGGAGAGACCTTCTGAAGCTGAGGGAGATGGGGAAATGGAAGAAAGGACTTTCAATGTCATTGGAAGACTTTGACTTGTGGGATTTGTGGAGGATGGACCAGATAGTCCCAGGCTGGACCTTCCTGGGTTGGAAGACAGAAGACCAACAGATGTAGCTTTTGGGGTGCTTCTGTCTTGAGTAACGGAAGAGTAGGTTGAGGAGAGAGAGCTTCCCGGCCACCAGCTAGTGACCTCAGCCTCAGAAGTCATGGTAACTTCTGAAGAGCCAGTTGTGTCTCCAACTCCAGAAATGCCACTTGTAGGTGTGGAGGTCACTAATGTTGAAGTAAGAAGGGGAAGCAACGGGGAGGTTGTAATTGTCTCAGTTGTGAGAGGAAGAGAACGAGCGTGTTTCTCACTCGGGGTTTCTACTGTTGAGGTGGTGGAGATGGTGGTCAGTGGTCCTTCAGATGTCATATTGTCTTGGGGAGTTGGAGGACGAGAGCTGGAATTCATCTCCTGTGTCGTGGACCTGATGACGAGCATGGTTGACTCTGATGGGAGACTCGTCCCTTCTTTGGAAGGACCCCCAAAAGAAGTGCTGGGGATGGAGGTCATTGCAAGGGATGACGAAGACACAGTGACATCCGGGGTACCAGCAGATGTGGATCCTTCAGGTGAAGAAGAGGAGAGAAGCATTGTGGCTTCTCCAGGGAGACTTCTTTCTCCAAGGGTGCTCCACGGACTGGAGAGAAGAGCCTCGGAAGAGGGGAGGAACTCTGTGGTCTTCAGTGATGGTGTGGTAGTTTCCATGCCACCAGTGGTGTCAGACATGGGTGTGAAAAGGTGTGGCAGTGACGTGGGCACACGTGTTGGAGGAAAAGTTGTAAGCTTGGTTGTGGTTTCTCCTGAAAGGAAAGGAGACAAGTTTCTTTTGTGATGATCACCTCTTGCATTACACTTGATCAACTCTGCGTTGGCCAACAAAGACTAGGAGGTAACATGATACCTGTGTTCCACTATCAAAGGGGCTGCTACAAAGAAGGGGGGTGGTGTTGACATATTCTCCAAAGCTCCTGAAGGCAGGACAAGAAGTAAAGGATGGAAACTAACCAAGGAGAGAAGCAACCTACAAATAAGGAGAAACATCCTCCCAGTGAGGACAATCAAACAGCAGAACAACCTGCCTCCAGAAGCTGTGGGTGCTCCATCACTGGAGGCTTTCAAAAAGCAACTGGACAATCATTTGTCTATAATGGTATAGGGTCTCCTGCTTGAAGGAAGACCACTAAGGTCCCTTCCAACTCTGTCCTTCTGGATTGCAGATAGATAAAGCAGGAAGAGGTCTCTAAAGACCTCCCCCTTAAGCCGACCGAGTTTCATTTTGAGCTTTTGCACCAGCTGTGCATGGAAATGCTTTCCTAGTCTTAGGATGGCCAAGTATTGACCCAGCGGGGACGCTTACCTGAAGTTTGAGGGAGACTCGTGAAAGCTGAGGGAGATGTGGTGATGGAAGGAACAACAGTGATGGTGGTTGCAGGACCTTCACTTGAGGGAGTTGTGGAGGACGGAGTAGATAGTCCCAGGCTGGACCTTCCTGGTCTAGAAGACAGAAGACCAGTAGATGAAGCTTTTGGGGTGCTTCTCTCTTGAGTAACGGAAGAGTAGGTTGAGGAGAGAGAGCTTCCCGGCCACCAGCTAGTGACCTCAGCCTCAGAAGTCATGGTAACTTCCAAAGAGCCGGTTGTGTCTCCAACTCCAGAAGTGGCACTCAGAAGTGTGGAGGTCGCTAATGATGAAGTAGGAAGGGGAACTGACGAGGGGGAGATTGTCATTGTCTCAGTTGTGGTAGGAGGAGAACTAGCATGTTTCTCACTCGTGGTTTCTTCTTGTGACGTGGTGGAGATGGTGGTGGATACATCTTCAGATGTCATCTTGTCTTGGGGAGTTGGAGAATGAGGGATGGAGATGGTGTCCTCTGTGGTGGAGCTGATGATGAGCATGGTTGACTCTGTTGGCTGAGTGGTCCCTTCTTCGGAAGGACCCCCAAAAGCAGTGCTGGAGGTGGAGGTCATTGCAAGGGATGAAGAAGACGCAGTGATATCTGAGGTGCCAGCAGGAGTGGAACCTTCAGGTGAGGAAGAGGAGAGCAGCGTTGTGGCTCCTCCAGGGAGACTTGTTTTTCCAACGGTGCGCCATGGATTGGTCGTGTCAGAGAGAAGAGCCACGGAAGAGGGGAGGAACTCTGTGCTCTTCAGTGCTGGTGGGGTAGTTTTCATGCCACCAGTGGTGTCAGACACGGATGTGAAATGATATGGCTCTGATGTGGACATACTTGTTGGAGGAGAAGTTGTGACCTGAGTTGTGGCTTCTGCTGAAAAGAAAGGAGACAGGTTATTTTTGTGCTGACCAACTCTTGCATTGACCAACACTCAATCAACCCTGCGTTGATGAAGAAAGACTAAGGGTGATATGGTAGCAGTCTTCCAACATCTCAGGGGCTGCCACAAAGAAGAGGGAGTCAAGCTATTCTCCAAAGCACCTGAAGGCAGGACAAGAAGCAACAGATGGAAACGAATCAAGGAGAGAAGCAACCTGGAATTAAGGAGGAATTTCCTAATAGTGAGGACAATTCACCAGTGGAAACACTTGCCTCCAGAAGTTGCGGGTGCTCCAACACTGGAGGCATTCAAAAAGAGAGTGGACAACCCATTTCTCTGAAATGGTGTAGAGTCTCCTGCTTGAGTAGAAGACCTCCAAGGTCCCTACCAAATCTGAGCTTTTGCAGCCAGCTGCACTTTGCCAACTCCCAGTGTAGGGCCACCACCAGGTCTATGCGTTGGTGGGCCTACGACAACTCATCGTGGACAACTCGCCATGTCCGACTTGCTGTGGAACAACTGGCCCTGGGACAAGAGTTATACTAATATAGAAGAATTGGTGGAATACAATTATTAAAGCAAGGATGCCAAATGAAATGGGAATGACAACAATTAAAATAATTTTTAAAATTATTTTAAACCATTGAATTGTTGAATTGTCCTGCAGCGAGTTGCTGGTGGTGAGTTGCCCCATTCCATCACTCTCAATAAACCCAACACTCACCCCAAAGCCATCTTCCTGGAGCTAAGTTTCAAGGAAGTCCCCCCAAAGATGAGATGAACGTTGGACGTCTGCAGAAGAGGTTGGAAAGTTGTAATCTATTCAGAAAGCAGCGGGGCACCATCAAACTCTTATCCTAGATGAGGAGACACCCACACAGGTGGACCTTTCTGCCCTGAAAATCCTCCCTTCATCATTGCCAGATGTGCTCCTCAAAGGTGAGGGATCATCATGGGTGAGACACACATGGATCTTTGGGGTGATGGCCAGGCGTAGATCACAAGGATCACTGAAACAGGAAAGGATCTCCAAAGATCTTTCTCTTAAGCTGACCGAGTTTCATTCTGAGCATCTGCAACCAGCTGCGCATGGAAATGCTTTCCCAGAATTGTGGTCAACCATTCAGACAGGAGGACGCTTACCTGCAGTTTGAGGGAGACTCGGGAAAGCTGAGGGAGCTGTGGTGATGGAAGGAACAACAGTCATGGTGGTTGCAGGACCTTCACTTGAGGGAGTTGTTGAGGACGGAGTAGATAGTCCCAGGCTGGACCTTCCTGGGTTAGAAGACAGAAGACCAGTAGATGAAGCTTTTGGGGTGCTTCTGTCTTGAGTAATGGAAGAGTAGGTTGAGGAGAGAGAGCTTCCCGGCCACCAGCTAGTGATCTCAGCCTCAGAAGTCATGGTAACTTCCGAAGAGCCTGTTGTGTCTCCAACTCCAGAAGTGGCACTCAGAAGTGTGGAGGTCGCTAATGATGAAGTAGGAAGGGGAACCGATGAGGGGGAGATTGTCATTGTCTCAGTTGTGGTAGGAGGAGAACTAGCATGTTTCTCACTCGTGGTTTCTGCTTGTGACGTGGTGGAGATGGTGGTGGATACATCTTCAGATGTCATCTTGTCTTGGGGAGTTGGAGAATGAGGGATGGAGATGGTGTCCTCTGTGGTGGAGCTGATGATGAGCATGGTTGACTCTGTTGGTTGAGTGGTCCCTTCTTTGGAAGGACCCCCAAAAGCAGTGCTGGAGATGAAGGTCATTGCAAGGGATGAAGAAGACGCAGTGACATCTGAGGTGCCAGCAGGAGTGGACCCTTCAGGTGAGGAAGAGGAGAGCAGCGTTGTGGCTCCTCCAGGGAGACTTTTTTCTCCAACGGTGCTCCACGGACTGGTCGTGTCAGGGAGAAGAGCCACGGAAGAGGGGAGGAACTCTGTGCTCTTCAGTGCTGGTGGGGTAGTTTTCATGCCACCAGTGGTGTCAGGCACGGATGTGAAATTACGTGGCTCTGATGTGGACATACTTGTTGGAGGAGAAGTTGTGACCTGGCTTGTGGTTTCTCCTGAAAAGAAAGGAGATAGGTCACTTTTGTGTTGACTAACCCTCATGTTGACCAACTCTTGTGTTGACCAACAATTAATCAATGGAAGGGCTTGCCTCCAGAAGCCGTGGCTGCTCCATCACTGGAGGATTTTAAGAAAAGATTGGGCAGCCATTTGTCCAGAATGCTATAGGTCAGGGGTGGGCAACCTTGGCTCTTTTATGACTTGTGGACTTCAACTCCCAGAATTCCTGAGTCAGCATGGCTGGTTCAGGAATTCTGAGTATTGAAGTCCACAAGTCATAAAAGAGCCAAGGTTGCCTACCCTTGACATAGGTGATCCTGCTTGAGCAAGGGGCTGGACTAGAAGACCTTCAAGGTCCCTTCCAACTCTTATTCTCTTATTGTTATATTAGCCAACCCTTTACAGCTGTGACAACAGGTGCGGGTTTGTGCATGAACATTTCTCCTGCTCTAGCACAGGGGTCTTCAGACTTGGCCCTTTTATGACTTGTGGACTTCAACTCCCAGAATTCCTCAGCCAGCCTCCATTTTGTTTGTTAGATTTAAGACAGGGGTCTTCAAACGTGGCCCCTTCATGACTTGAGGACTTCAACTCCCAGAATTCCTCAGCCGGCATGGGGGAACTATGGCACCTTCATGACTTGCGGACTTCAACTCCCAGAATTCCTCAGACAGCCTCCATTTTGTTTGTTAGATTTAAGACAGGGGTCTTCAAACTTGGCCCTTTTATGACTTGTGGACTTCACGTGCCTGGCTGAGGAATTCTGGGAGTTGAAGTCCACAAGTCATTAAAGGGCCAAGTTTGAAGACCCCTGCTTGTGGACTTCAACTCCCAGAATTCCTCAGCCAGGCAAGCTGGCTGAGGAATTCTGGGAGTTGAAGTCCACAAGTCATAAAAGGGCCCAGTTTGAAGACCCCTGCTCTAGCACCACCACCACCGTCTGCTAGTGGTTGTAAATTGAGGACTATCTGTACTTTTATGCTTGAGTTGCAGTCTACACAAAGGCCGTCTTATAGATGAGGTCAAGCTGAAAAAACAAGTTGACAAGTTGACGGATTCCGTAGCGCATCACATCCACCCATTGCAGCTCTGTTTCGTTTTTATATTTCAAGCAAATTTAAAATGCAAGACAACTTCCAGCTTTCCTAAATACAGATGCAATTATATAATCAGGGAATTAATGAATTGAACAGCTTGGCTCCCGACGTTAGGGGCGCTCCATGTTTGGAGGTTTTCAAGGAGAGACTGGACAGCCATTTGTCTGAAATGGCATAGGGTCTCCTGCCTGAGCAGGGGGTTGGACTAGATGACCTCCAGGGTAGCTTCCCACCGTCTGACAGAATGATGGAACGCTTCTAGTCTCTTACAACTAAAGAAAGCATAACCCTTATCCAATTTTAAACCTAACAATGTCTACGGTATTTCCACACTCTTAAACAATTCGATCGGTCACGGATTCCAAAGGAATCAGCCGTCGTGATCAAACAGGATTGTAAAAATAATATCTAGTTTAAAAACCTAAACGAGGTTTTAGAATAACCATAATGTTCAATTTCAAAATCTCCATCCATTCGTTTTTTTAAAAATCTGCTTTTTTCTTACTCATTTTTACATTCCTCCATTCTATTGATCTATCATTTGTCCAAAATGGTCTAGGGTTTCTTGCCTGAGCAGGAGGTTGGACTAGATGACCTCCAAGGTCCCTTCCAACTTTATCATCATTATTATTATTATCTTTCCCTCCCTCCCCTTTTCCCTTTCTCTCCCTGTCTCCCTTCTTTTCCTTCCTTCCTATCTTCCTTCCTTTTTCTGTCTCCCTCCATTCCTTCTTTCCTTTCTTTTCCTTCCTTCCTCCCTTTTTCTCTTTCTTTCTTTTTCTTTCTTTCTTTCCCTTTCCTCCCTTCCTGCCTCCCTTTCTTTATCCTTCCTTCCTTTCTCTCCCTCCCTCCCTTTCTTTCTTTCCTCCCTCCGTCTTTCTTTATCCTTCCTTTTTTCCTTTCCTTCCTTTTCTTTCTTTCTTTTACTTTCCTTCCTTCCTCCCTTTCTTTCTCTTTCCTTCCTCCCTCCGTCTTTCCTTATCCTTCCTTCCTTCCTCTCTCCCTCCCTTCTTTCCTTCCTTTCTTTTCCTTCCTTCCTTTTCTTTCTTTCTTTCTTTCCTTCCTCCCTCCCCCTCTCTCTCTCTCACTCTCTTTCTTTCTTTCTTTTTCTTTTTTCCTTCCGTCCTTCCTCCCTCCCTCCCTCCCTCCCTCTCTCTCTCTCTCTCTCTCTCTCTCTCTCTCTCTCACTCACCACTCTCTTTCTTTCTTTCTTTCTTTTTTTTTTCTGGCACTTACCAGTAATCTTGGCAGATTCCAGTAAGAGTAAAAGGGGCACCACTGGAAAATATCCAAGGGCCATTTCAGGCAGATTTTTAAGGCTGTTCTGCTGTCCACCAGGATCTCAACAGCCCGAGGCCAGCATGACAGTAAAATAAAGTAGCCAATTAAAGATCTCTTCAATCTGAAACGGATTATTTTTTAAAAGAGGTTTCCTGGTTGATCCAATTGACAAGGCAGGGAGGAGTTTTCTGGACTAGTCTGGATTCTTCGCTGGGTCGCTCTTGATGTTTCTCTTTGGTTTCTGCCCAAGATGTGACTAGGTTTAATCCGTGATAGCTTAGGCGTGGTTTCTTTAAAAGCCAGGATTGTTCTCATTTTACATAACTGTTGAGGGGGGGGAGAGGGGCCCCAGACCCCTGGGAAACGCAGGGGACGTCATCTTAAAACCTTTGTGGTTTTGTTGTGTAATTCGCAGTTGCTGGCACTGCACCACGATTTGCTAAGTTCATATATCCTACCTATCGATGAAGCCACAGACAGTCCCCGGCTGACAGCCATTGGTTTAGTGACCGTTCAGAGCTAGACAGCGAATTAAGGACGGTCGCAGCATCCTCCTAGTCCTGCGGTCCCCATTTGCGACTTTCCCAGCTAGGCTTCGGCCAAGCCAAATCGATGGGGCAAGCCGGATTCACTTAACGGCCATGTGATTCACTTAACGATGGCAGCGATGTGCTTAGCAACCGTGACAAAAAGCGAGGTTGTAAAATCAGGTGTTTGGCTCGCTTAACGACGGCCTTAACAACAGAAATGCTGGTCCCAATTGTGGTTGTAGGTCAAGGACACAAGAAAGGATCTCACTCTTTCTCCTTCTCTTTCCTCTCCCTCTCCCTCTCTTTCTCTCTCCTCTCTTTCTCTCTCCTCTCTTTCCTCTCCCTCTCTCTCTTTCTTTCCTCTCTCTTTTTCTCTTTCCTCTCCCTCTCTCTTTCTCTTTCTTCTCCCTCTCTTTCCTCTTTCCTTTCCCTTTCTCTTTCCTCTCCTGCTCTTTCTTTTCTCTCCCTCTCTTTTTCTCTTCCCCTCTGTCTCTTTCCTCTCCCTCTCTCTTTCTCTCTCTCTTTCCTCTCTTTCCTCTCCCTTTCTCCCTCTCCTTCTCTTCTCTCTTTCCTCCCTCTCTCTCTTTCTCTTTCCTCTCTCTCTCTTTTTCTCTTTCTTCTCCCTCTCTTTCTTCTTTCCTTTCCCTTTCTCTCTCTTTCCTCTCCCCTTCTCTCTTTTCTCTCCCTCTTTCTTTCCTCTCCCTTTCTCTCTCCTCTCTTTCTCTTTCCTCTCCCTCTTTCTCTTTCCTTTCTTTCCTCTCCCTCTTCCTCTCTCCTCTTTCCTCTCCCTCTCTCTTTCCTTTCTCTTTTTCTTTCCTCTCCCTCTTTCTTTCTTCTCCCTCTCTCTCTTTCCTCTATTTCCTTTCCCTTTCTCTTTCTCTCTTTCCTCTCCCCCTCTTTCTCTCTCTCTTTCCTCTCCCTCTCTCTCTTTCTCTCTTTCCCGCTCTCTCTCTCTTTCTCTTTCCTCCCCACCCCTGGACTCTCTCTCTGCAACAACTTTATCTTTCAGAATCTCTGATGTTTTTGGTTTCACATGTAAAGAGCAAGAATTGCAGAAGCAGCTGATGATAACAAAAGGACGGGACTGGCAAACACACCGAACGCAGTAACTGGTTTTTCCGGATGTGTACCATACAAAGAATCATAAACTAACCACATAGGATGGGTCCATGCCACCAAAAGACGCAAATAAATAAATAAAAACCCTGATCAAGTTTAACACTCATCAAGCTGAACGTGTCGTGTGAATGCATCTCCTACTTTTTACCTGACCTGGGTGAAAACGGTGTTGTTACACCAGACAACCCACAACTGGCCGGTCCTTGCATTTATGAGAATAGAATAGAATAGAATAGAATAGAATAGAATAGAATAGAATAGAATAGAATAGAATCTGGAAGGGACCTTGGAGGTCTTCTAGTCCAGCCCCCTGCTCAAGCAGGAGAACCTATTTATGACTGTCACAGCATTCCCATAATTTTTCTCAGCAGAGGAGGGGCTCTCTTTGGCTAGAGGTGTTCTGCGGCAAGGATGCTGCTATAGTGGTAGGTAGGACCCTGCCCTGGGAAAGGGGTTGGACTAGATGACCTCTAAAGCGGCTTTCAATCTTTCCATTCCAAGATTGTGTTGTTTTTGGCTGTTCAGTTAGTAAGAGGATCAAGGCTGGGTCTTCCCCTCCTGGGTTCATTTTTAGAGTCTCATTTCCTTCTGATACCTTCCACGTTTGGGAACAAAAGCTCCATCAATGTTTCCTCATTCCATCAGTTTTAGTGGTCGCTCCCTCCCTCCCTCTCTGCCACTTTGCTTTTCAATCCCTGATCTCACCAACGACAAATAGAGATTTAGAAAAAGTAACAACTATTTCTTCTTTTCTCTTCTGGAACAAGCCGGTTTGGTGACAAACTAGCCGCAGTTGTGAGCCTTCTGGGCGTGCGTGTGTGTGTGTGTGAGTGACAAAGATGTTGAGACTCTAGAAAGAGTGCAGAGAAGAGCAACTGAGATGATCAGGGGACTGGAGGCTAAAGCATATAAGGAACGGTTGCTGGAATTGGGGATGTCTAGTTTAATGAAGAGAAGGACGAGGGGGGACATGATAGCAGCCTTCCAGTATCTCAGGGGCTGCCCCAAAGAAGAGGGAGTCAAGCCATTCTCCAAAGCGCCTGAAGGCAGGACAAGAAGCAACAGGTGGAAACTAATCAAGGAGAGAAGCAACCTAGAACTAAGGAGAAACTGCCTGTCTTTGAGAACAATTAACCAGTGGAACAACCTGCCTCCAGAAGCGGTGAATGCTCCAACACTGGACATTTTTAAGAAGAAACTGGACAGCCATTTGCCCGAAATGGTATAGGGTTTCCTGCCTGAGCAGGGGGTTGGACTAGATGACCCCCAAGGTCCCTTCCAACATTACCATCATCATCATCATCATCATCATCATCATTATTATTATTATATCGCTGGAGGTGAATTCTGCATTCATGTGAGGCCCAAGTGAAAGCAAGGTGGACAGGACAGGTATCTAAGACCAGCCCTCTACTGCAGGGATCCCTAACCCCCGGTCCGTGGACTGGTACCGGGCTGCAGCCTGCCAGCAACCAGGCCGCACAAACAAGCAAAGTCCCATCCGCGGGATACAGGCAGCACACAAAACCACGCACTCTCCGGTCCGCGGAAAAACCTCTCTCCAAGGAACTGGTCCCTGGTGCCCAAACGGTTGGGGACGTTTGCTCTACTGCAAATGGAGCTACAGTAGTCCTTGACTTATAGCCATTCATACCACTTTACAAGGCCTTCGTCAGGCCACACTTGGAATACGGCATCCCGTTGTGGTCACCACGATGTAAAATAGATGTTGAGACTTTAGAAAGAGTACAGAGAAGAGCAACAAAGAGGATCAGGGGACTGGAGGCTAAAGCATATAAGGAACGGTTGCTGGAATTGGGTAGGTCTAGTTTAATGAAGAGAAGGACGAGGGGGGGACAGGATAGCAGCCTTCCAGTATCTCAGGGGCTGCCCCAGAGAAGAGGGAGTCAAGCTATTCTCCAAAGCGCCTGAAGGCTGGACAAAAAGCAACGGATGGAAACCGATCAAGGAGAGAAGCAACCTAGAACTAAGGAGAAACTTCCTGACAGTGAGAACAATTAATCAGTGGAACTACCTGCCTCCAGAAGCTCTGAATGCTCCAACACTGGACATTTTAAGAAGAGACTGGACAGCCATTTGTCTGAAATGGCATAGAGTTTCCTGCCTGAGCAGGGGGTTGGACTAGATGACCTCCAAGGTCCCTTCCAACTTTATTATTGTTGTTGTTGTTGTTGTTGATCATCACAGAGTCAGCCAGATGTTCAGACTGGATTTGGCATTTTTGTCTACCTATCGAGTCCTTCCCAAGGACCTGGGATAGGCAGATGTGGATGTTTGATGGTGTTACAGATATCGTCGCAGGATGGAAGCAGTTCCTAGTAAGGCCGCCTTTTGCAATTGACTGATGGCGAATTTGTCAATCCCGATGATGGTGTCCAAGGGGTGCTCCAGTTGTTTTGGGATTGCACCCAAGGCGCCTATGACTATTGCTACTACCCTTGCTTGCTTTTGCCCCAGTCTTTCTATTTCTATTTGTAGGTCTTTGTATTTTGTGAGCTTCTCCAGTTCTTTTGTGTCTGTTCTGCTGTCTCCAGGCACTGCCACGTCCACTATCCAGACTTTTTGTCTTTCTTATCGACATAATTATCATTACTATCATTACTATTATTATTATTACTATTATTTTTTATTCATTAAACATGAACCTCAGTCAACTCAACATTCAAATAATAATGCCCTATTATTATTATTATTATTATTATTATTATTATTATTATTATTATTATTATGGGTCATCGCACAGTCAGCCAGATGTTCAGACTGGATTTAGCATTTTGTCTACCTATCGAGTATTATTATTATTATTATTATTATTATTATTATTATTATACCATGTGAGGTTACATCAGTACTGAAAAAAGCAACATGACCAGTTTTCACACTTACGACCGTTGCAGCATCCCCCAAGCTCATGTGATCAAAATTCAGACGCTTGGTAATCGACTCATACTTATGACGGTCGCAGTGTCCACCGGGGTCGTGTGATTCCCCTTTGGCGACCTTCCGACTAAGCAAAGTCAACGGGGAAGCCGGGTTCACTTAACGACCACGTTGCTAACTTAACAACGGCAGCAATTCACTCAAGAACTGCGGTCGTAAGTCGAGGACTACCTACCCTTCTGTAACTGAATTGTGTCAGGCGAGCAAAACTCCTGTCTGGATCCACACAACCTTCTTGCTGCATTTTGTGCCATGCTAATCTGGAGAAAGGGAAAGTGGCCACAGTACAAACACGTACACACACACACACACACACACACACACACACACACACACACAGAGCTCAGGTTTCGCTCAGACTTCTGGTGACTACAAAGACCTGCCCCTAGACCAGTGGTTCTCAACCTTTTTAATGCCGCGACCCCAACCGGTCGTAAGTCGAGGACTAAACCGGTCGTAAGTCAAAGACTACCCAACCGGTCGTAAGTCGAGGACTTTCCCTGCCCTGGAGCGCCGTGCATGTGCGGTTCCGCCCCCTGCACCGGCCAAGGCGTAGCTGGCAAATGGCAGAGACGGAGCAGGCCGACCACCAGCTGGCCCAGCCCAAGGGAGGTAAGGCAACCGCCGAAAAAGGGAAAAAAATGACGGACAAAAAAAATGGTGGACAAAAAAAATGGCGGACAGCCTTGCTTGGCGACCCTCGTGAAATGGTCGATCGACCCCAAATGGGGTCCCGACCCACAGGTTGAGAACCACTGCCCTAGATGGTTGGAAACTGATCAAGGAGAGAAGCAACCTGGAATTAAGGAGAAGCTTCCTAACATCAAGGACAATTAGCCAGTGGAACAGCTTGCTACCAGAAGTTGTGGGTGGAGGTCTTTAAGAAGAGACTGGACCGTTGGCTTGTCTGAGATGTTAAACAGGATCTCCTGCTTGAGCAGAGGGCTGGACTAGAAGACCTCCAAGGTCCCTCCCAGCTCTATTTCTGATTCTAAAAAACCCGTCTTGCAAAACAACACGGATCGTCAGCTTCCAGCTCCAGCCACAGCCCTCGGGATTTCCTGGTGGTCTCCCGCCCCTGCAGCCTAGCTAGAACTGAAGCCCTGGCCTAAAAGGGATCCCCGGATCGCGCTGCGCGATCTTAACCGAAATCAAGCGGCGAAAGCATCTCCCGCCACGTGCCGGCCGAGTCCAACGAGTGACGTCAGAGATTCGAACGCGAGCCGCAAAGTCTCAACGTTCCATCCTCGCCGGAGTTCATTCACAAAAAAAACGTCATCAGCGGGGCGGGGCTGGGGCGGGGCGGCTCCGCCTCTTTCCCCGCCCAGGGGCCGGCTGGCGTTGTGTAAGAAGCGGATCCAGCGACCGGCTGAAGATCGAGGGTGGATCCCCGGGTGAGTGATCGGCTTCTTTCCCCCGCTTGCCGGCCTCCGCTTCGCTGCCTCGTCCGCTGAGGGCCAATGAAGTCCTCCCTGGCCTGCTTGGCAAGGTTGTTGTAGGGCAGAAGCTGGAGCTCTCTCTTGGTTTTTTTTGGCACGGTCAGGGGAGGATGGGCTCTGTAGTTCTCTTTATTTCTTTTCCTTCTTTATAACATTTTCAATAATCGAGGTTGGAAGGCAGCGTTTCTCAAAGTTGGCAACTTTAAGACTCGTGGACTACGACTCCCAGAATTCCTCAGCCAGCATAGCTGGCTGAGGAATTCTGGGAGTCGTAGTCCACCCGTCTTAAAATTGCCAAGTTTGAAAAAAACGCTGCTCGAGGGCAAATTCCTGAGCTTTTTGAAGGCCCGCCCCTGTTGGTGCTGCCAACTGCAGCTGTACTGGAGCGGAGCTCGACTTGCCCAACCTGGTGGCTGCCACACCCATCATCCCCCGCAGCAGCATGATGGTCTAGCTCAGTGGTTCTCAACCTTTTTAATGCCGCGACCCCAACCGGTTGTAAATCGAGGACTAAACCGGTCGTAAGTCGAGGACTAAACCGGTCGTAAGTCGAGGACTACCCAACCGGTCGTAAGTCGAGGACTTTCCCTGCCTGGGAGCGCCGCACATGCGTGGTTCTGCCCCCTGCGCCAGCCGAGGCGTAGCTGGCAAGTGGCAGAGACTGAGCAGGCCGACCACCAGCTGGCCCAGCCCAAGGGAGGTAAGGCACCCGCCGGAAAAGGGGGAAAAAATGGCAGACAGCCTTGCTTGGCGATCCCCGTGAAATGGTCGATCGACCCCAAATGGGGTCCCGACCCATAGGTTGAGAACCACTGGTCTAGCTAGCTAGCAGATCCATCCAGAGAGGAAGCTTGGAGGAAGGGTGGCTTTAAACAGCCTGCTGATCTCTTTAGGCCTTGCTCCCCGTAGGGATCTCGTTGGAAACTCAGCTAGATTTTGGTCTGATCTAGACACGTGGTTTTTTTTCGTGCGTCTCAGAATTCAGAAACTCAGAATAACAGAATTGGAAGGGACCTTGGAGGTCATCTAGTCCAACCCCCCTGCTCAGGCAGGAAACCCTATACCATTTCAGACAAATGGCTGTCCAGTCTCTTCTTAAAAACTTCCAGTGTTGGAGCATTCACCGCTTCTGGAGGCAAGGAGTTCCACTGGTTAATTGTTCTCACTGTCAGGAAGTTTCTCCTTTAGTTCCAGGTTGCTTCTCTCCTTGATGAGTTTCCATCCGTTGCTTCTCCATCAAGGGGTCCCCAGCTGCTTACGTTTCATCCTTTTTTCTTTTTTTTTTGCAGAGACCGGTTCTTGAACTCGTGGCCATGTCTCCGAAGAGGAGGAAGCCCGGGCCAGTCATGCCTTCGTCCGACAGCTTGGAGGGAGGCAGAAAACCGGACTCTGCTGATATGGAGGCCTTGTCCGGAACGAAGAAGTTTAAATCCCAGGAAGATCCTCGAACCCAGAGCTTGGCCGAGACAGCGAAGGAAGCCCGCCTGAGCGCAGGGCTGTCCGTCGCAGAGTTCCCGTACAACAAGAAACGGGTCCGGTTGATCTCTCCAGCTCCCGAGCTGAAGGAGGGGGCTCAGGGGATCTTGTACTGGATGTCTCGCGAGCAGAGGGTTCAAGGTGAGAGTGCAGATCCCGCTTGGCGAAAACTGCAGGGTGAT
Organism: Protobothrops mucrosquamatus; assembly: GCF_001527695.2. Taxonomy (NCBI): domain Eukaryota; kingdom Metazoa; phylum Chordata; class Lepidosauria; order Squamata; family Viperidae; genus Protobothrops; species Protobothrops mucrosquamatus. The sequence goes on from NW_015389940.1 coordinate 37,924, forward strand.
TGGTCCTGCTCCTGACTGCAGGGCAGGTTGAGGTTGGGTTCGCACAACCGGGCCAACCTCTTTCCTCAATTAAATTCCCTTGTTGGGGGTTTGGAGAATAGATTCAACCCTCAAGAGGTGTCAGCTGAATTAACACCCTGTAGTACTGTTTATCACCTTAGCAACTTGAAGACAGGGGGACTTCAACTCTCAGAATCCCCCAGGCGGCAGCACTGGCTAGGGTATTCTGGGACTTGAAGTCCACCCGTCTTAATAATAATAATAATAATAATAATAATAATAATAATAATAATAATAATAATAATAATAATAATAATAATAGTAATAATAGTAATAAAAAAGCTGAGCTTGAGAAACATCGCCCTATATTAACCCAGACAGAGACAAAGTTAAAACTAAGTTCGTAGAATTACATTTGCCCCAGTCTTAGGCAATGTTATAATAATAATAAAGTTGGAAGGAACCTTGGAGGTCATCTAGTCCAACCCCCTGCTCAGGCAGGAAACCCTATACCATTTCAGACAAATGGCTGTCCAGTCTCTTCTTCAAAACTTCCAGTGTTGGAGCATTCACCGCTTCTGGAGGCAGGTTGTTCCACTGGTTAATGTCTCCGCTTTCTAACTGAACCTACAACCGGAGATTTCCTGGTGGTCTCCCATCCAAAGACTAACCAGGCCTGATCTGAGACTGTGCCATCCGTATTCTTGTCTTAATGCAGCTGAGACACACGAACAAGACACAAGAACGCTTTGCTCGCACGAGGGCGGTGGCCATTTTGACTTTTTTTGACCCTTTCCGGCAGACATGTCTACTCTTTTGCTGGCGTCTCGCGGCTATGACGGTTCTCACTTGTGCCCCTTTCTTGCAGATAATTGGGCCTTCCTTTACGCCCAGCGCCTGGCCTTAAAACAGCGTCTTCCGCTGCACGTCTGCTTCTGCCTGGTGCCCAAGTTCCTGGATGCCACCATCCGCCATTTTGGATTTTTGCTCAGAGGCCTGGAGGAAGTCGATGAGGTATTGGCACCGTGGGGGGGGGGCATTGCGGGCACGGGGAGGGGAGAGACTTAGCTGCTCTCCCCCCCCTCTGTGGATTCAAAGCAAGAAAGCAAAAGAATGGCATAGTTTCAGATTTATGACCACAACTGCGCCCAAATTTCTGTTGCTAAGTGAGACACTTTTGAGTGAGTTTTGCCCCGTTTTACTAGCTTGCTTGCCACAGTTGTTAAATAATAATAATAATAATAATAATAATAATAATAATAATAATAATAATAATAATAATAATAATAATAATAATAATAAAAAGTTGGAAGGGACCTTGGAGGTCATCTAGTCCAACCCCCTGCTCAGGCAGGAAACCCTATATACCATAGTGAATCACTATGACAGTTAATGGGCTGCCCCCATTGACTCTGCTGGTTAGAAGGTTGCAAAAGGGGATCACGTGACCCGGGGACACTGCAACTGTCATAAGTACATGCCAGTTGCCGAGCCTCTGAATTTTGATCACGTGACCACGGGAATGCTGTGAAAAACCAGTCTTAAGTGCTGTGGTCGCTAAACGAATAGCTGGAAATTGAAATCACGAGATCACAGGGACTGTTTGTCGGTCGTAAGGGCGAGTATTTTTACAAGGCTGTCGTAACTTTTAAATCATTACGACGCTCAAACGAACGGCCATAAGTCGGCCATTATCTCTACATTCTGCCTGCTCTTGCCTAACCAGACGCTCTCCTCCTTCTGTCCACACAGGGTGTTGTGTTGATGATCAACATTTTGCTGTGTGTTTGTTTGTTTTCCCAATTTTCCAGGAGTGCCGGATGCTCGACATCCCTTTCCACTTGCTGATCGGTTTCGCCAAAGACAGGGTGCCCCACTTTGTGACGCAGCACGGCATCGGCGGGGTGGTGACGGATTTCTCCCCGCTCCGCGTTCCCCTGCAGTGGGTTCAAGATGTCCAAGAACAGCTTCCGAGCGATGTGCCCCTTGCTCAGGTACCAGGTTGGGGCTGGAATCGCCACGAGATAGAGGAGAGACCAGTTTTGGGGGAATCTGAAGCAAATCTGACTCCAAATTTAAATGTCCAGGGAGATTCTCAGTCCTCCAGGTCATGGTTGTCTCACAGGTGCTTTTAATAATAATAATAATAATAATAATAATAATAATAATAATAATAATAATAATAATAATAATAATAATAAAGTTGGAAGGGACCTTGGAGGTCATCGAGTCCAACCCCCTGATTTTGCTTGAAGACGTTTCACTTCTCCAAGAAGCTTCCTCAGTTCTAACTGAATGATGGAAGGATTTATACTCCTTGCAGACAGCTGGTCATTTGCCTTCTTTTATTTATGGATTTATTTGTGTAAAATTTCTATTAATATTATTATTATCTTTAGGGCAACATTTCCTAACCTGGGGGGGACTTATTATTATTTTGTTGCTTTGCTTATACGCTGAAAACGTCTGTGCCGTAGACAAATTCCTTGTCTGTATAATCACACTTGATCAAATAAAGTATTCAATTCAATTCAATTCAATAATTCAATTCAATTCAATGGTATAGGCCAGGGGTAGGCAACCTTGGCCCCTTCATGACTCGTGGACTTCAACTCCCAGAATTCCTGAGCCAGCATGGGGGAACTATGGCCCCTTCATGACTCGTGGACTTCAGTTCCCAGAATTCCTGAGCCAGCATGGGGGAACTATGGCCCCCTCATGACTCGTGGACTTCAACTCCCAGAATTCCTGAGCCAGCATGACTCAGCTTGGAAATCTCTCCCTTTCCCCTCAGCGTGGCTGGCTCAGGAATTCTGGGAGTTGAAGTCCACGAGTCATAAAAGAGCCAAGGTTGCCTACCCCTGCCATAGGTTCTCCTGCTTGAGCTGGGGGTTGGACTAGAAGACCTCCAAGGTCCCTTCCAGCTCTTTTCTAGTCAACGATATACCTCTCAGAGGTATTCAATCAAGTGGGTTAAAAATATGGCAGGTTGGTCCAGCGGGATCCATTCTGCCCAACTGGATTTTTCCCGGTTCAGCGGAGAACATAAATCTAGCCAAAAAAAGCAGACACTTGTAATTTTCAATTAACTAGAGAAGAAACCGAGGTTTTCCTACAATTTTCTTACTTCCTCGGTTTTTGATTGTGAACGCCCTTCTCGCTTTTCGTCCCCAGGTGGACGCCCACAATATTGTCCCGTGCTGGGTTGCCTCGGACAAGCAGGAATACGGGGCGAGGACGATTCGCCGGAAGATCCAGGACCGACTGGCTGAGTTCCTGACCGAATTTCCGCCTCTAGTCAAGCACCCTTTCCTTGCTGGGCTTCAAGCAGAGGTGAGGGAGGTGGCTGTGGGGCTGGATCCTAACCTGGGGGGACTTGAAGAGGGGTGGACTTCAACTCCCAGAATTCCCCAGCCAGCATAGCTGGCTGGGGAATTCTGGGAGTTGAAGTCCGCCCCTCTTCAAGTCCCCAAAATTCCATAGCATTCTACAATAGATCGCCTTCTAAAATAACCCTCCAGTGGAGTGACACTACAACTCCCATCGTCCTCCACTTGCCCCCGATAAGCTAGTCATGATTTCTAGCAACTGAGATCTCGTCCGGGTGAGATTCCTACAAACGTAGAAACATGGAAAATTGATGGGAGACAAAGGCCTAAAGTGGCCCATTGAGTCTGCCCTTGGAGTTTATTTGTTATTTGTTTTCTTGTTAATCTATTTCTTTGTTTGTTTATTATTTTGGAAGGGAGGGAGGGACGAAGGAAGGAAGGAAGGAAGGAACAAAGAAAGGAGGAAAGGAAGGAGAAGAAGGGAGTGAGGGAGGGAGGAAGGAGAGGGAAGGAGAGAAGAAGGAAGGAAGGAAGGAAGGAAGGAAGGAAGGAAGAAAGAAAGAAAGAAAGAGAAAGAAAGAAAGAAAGAAAGAAAGAAAGAAAGAAAGAAAGAAAGAAAGAAAGAAAGAAAGAAAGAAAGAAAGAAAGAAAGAGGGAGGGAGGAAGGAAGGAAGGAGAGGGAGGAAGGGAGGAAAGAAGGAAGGAAGGAAGAAAGGAAAGAAAGAAAGAAAGAAAGAAAGAAAGAAAGAAAGAAAGAGAGAGAGAGGGAGGGAGGGAGGGAGGGAGGAAGGAGAAGGAGGGTGAAGGAAGGAAGGAAGAAAAAAGGAAGAAAGGAGAGGGAGGAAGGGAGGGAGGAAGGAAGGAAGGAAGGAGAGGGGGAGGAAAAGTTGGGGAAGGAGAGGAAGGAGATGTGAAGGAGAAGGAGCGGCAGAATCTGGGGATGGAGTCAAAAAAGGAATCAGCATAGAATCCCTACATAGTCACAAGCAAATTAACTATTGGTTGAGAAGATTCCTGCGCATAGGCTTTTAGCAATAAATCACTTTAATTGAACTTTCTCCTGTGGACCTGGCCTTTAGAGCCCAACAGGAGCATTAGAGACCACCAAAATTGAGAAACTTCCTGACAGTTAGAACAATTAACCAGTGGAACTCCTTGACTCCAGAAGCGGTGAATGCTCCAACACTGGAAGTTTTTAAGAAGAGACTGGACAGCCATTTGTCTGAAATGGTATAGAGTTTCCTGCCTGAGCAGGGGGTTGGACTAGATGACCTCCAAGGTCCCTTCCAACTTTATTATTATTATTATTATTATTATTATTATTATTATTATTATTATTATTATTATTATTTCTTTCCTTGCTGCCAACCGGCATCTCCTGCAGCCCATCAACTGGGAGGCCTGCTACGCCAGCCTGCAGGTGGATCGCTCCATCAAGGAGGTGGAGTGGGCCACGCCGGGATCCGCCTCCGGGTTGAAGGTCCTCGAAACATTTGTAAAAGACAGGCTGAAGTTCTTCGGCTCTGACCGGAACAATCCCAACCGGCCGGTCCTGAGCAACCTTTCGCCCTGGTTCCACTTTGGTAAGTGTGCAGGTATAGTTAGAACAATTCACCAGTGGAACTACTTGCCACCAGAAGTTGTGGCTTAGCTCGATCACTGGAGGTTTTCGAGAAGAGACTGGACAACCGCTTGTCTGAAGTGGTATAGGCAGTCCTCAACTTACGACGGTTCGTTTAGGGACCCTTCCAAGTTACAACAGCACTGAAAAATGTGACTTATCACCGTTTTTCACAGCATCCTCAGGATCACGTGATTGAAATTCAGACGCTTGGCCACTGACTCCTATTTATGACGGTTGCAGCGTCCTGGGGTCCTGTGATCCCCTTTTGCGACCTCCTGACAAGTCAAGTCAAGGGGGAAAACTGATCCGCTTAACAACCAGGTCACTAACTTCTCAACTGCAGTGATTCACTTAACAACGGAGGCAAGAAAGGTCATAAAAGGGGGCAAATGTCTCACTTAACAAATGTCTCACAGAAATTTCGGCCTCAATTGTGGTCGTAAGTGGAGGACTGCCTGTATACGGGGAGAGGAATTGGAGCCTTTGGGAAGCCCGGCGGGCGCATTGGTTGGGAGGCTAGGCGGAGGGGAGAGAATTTGAACCCAGAACTGGAAGGCTTCCCCAATCTGATGTTCTATAAATGTATTTTAGATGGCGATTCCGAGAATTCCCCAGCCAACGAAAATGGGTTGGGCAGCGTGGTTGAGCACGCTGTAGGAATGGGGTACTCCTTGACTTACGACCACTTAGTTAGTGACTGAAATTGCAATGACACTGTTAACGGTCATGACTTACGAATGGTCCTTGCGCTTACGAATTTAAGAATAAATAACAGCCCGGAGGCTGGTAACCCTAGTCCAGGGTCTTCAAACTTGGCTCTTTTATGACTCACAGACTTCAACTCCCAGAATTCCTTAGCCAGCATGGGGAAACTATGACCCCTTCATGACTTGCGGACTTCATCCCAGAATTCTTCAGCCAGCATGGGGGAACTGTGGCCCCTTCATGACTTGCGGACTTCAAGTCACAGAATTCCTGAGCCAGCATGGGAGAACTATGGCCCCTTCATGAATGGCGGACTTCAAGTCCCATAATTCCTCAGCCAGCATGGAGGAACTATGGCCACTTCATGACTCGTGGAGTTCAACTCCCAGAATTCCTCAGCCAGCATGGGGGAACTAGGGTCTCTTCATGACTCGTGGACTTCCACTCCCAGAATTCCTGAGCCAGCATGGGGGAACTATGGCCCCCTCATGACTCGAGGACTTCAACTCCCAGAATTCCTGAGCCAGCATGGCTCAGCTTGGAAACCTCTCCCTTTCCCCTCAGCATGGCTGGCTCAGGAATTCTGGGAGTTGAAGTCCATGAGTCATAAAAGAGCCAAGGTGGCCTACCCCTGCCCTAGCCGGTAGATGGCTGACCTCTGATATGTCCCTCGTAGGTCAAGTTGCTGTGCAACGAGCCATTTTGGAGGTCCGCAAACATCGCACCAGGTACAAAGAGTCGGTGGAAGGTTTCATCGAAGAGGCTGTGGTGCGTCGGGAACTGGCGGACAACTTCTGCTTTTACAACCCAAACTACGACAAGATTGAAGGTAACGCAGCCCTCTGTCTTCTGGGTCCACACAACACAGGTAGCCCCAAAGAGCTAACTGAAGCATAAACAGGCTGGGGGATTGCCTCTGCTATGTCCTTAAAGCTGCTGTGCTGGTTGTGGGAGTGCAGCCACTGTGGTGTCAGGTGTGAATAACCGGACCCCCATGTGTAGTGTTCAAACTGGCTACTTTATTGTTCTAGGCCTATAATACAGGAATCTTCCCCGACTGGCAGATTTTGTGTGGGAAAGGCTGGAGGAAGTTCAAAAGCATTTGGTGTGTGTGTGTGTGCGTGTGTGTGTGTGAGAGAGAGAGAGAGAGAGAAAGAGAGAGAAAGAGAGAAAGAAAGAGACAGAGAGAGAGAAAGAAAAAGAGGGAGGGAGAGGAAAGAGAAAGAGAGGGAGAGAGAAAGAGAAAGAGAGAAAGGGAGAGGGAGGGAGAGGAAAAAGAAAGGGAGAGAGAAAGGGAGAGAAAAGAGAAAGAGGGAGAGGAAAGAAAAAGAGAGAAAAAGAAAGAGGGAGGGAGAAAGGGAGAGAGAGGAAAGAGAGAGAAAGAGAGAAAGTAAGATAAAGAGAGGGAGAAGAAAGAGAGAAAGAGAGAAAGAGTAAGAGAGAGAAAGAGAGAGAAGGAGAGGAAAGAGAGAGAGAAGGAGAGGAAAGAGAGAGAGAGGAAAGAAAAAGAGAGAGAGAGAGAGAGAGAGGGAGGGAGCAAGAGTTTTTCCTCTTGTGTTCATGTAATGAGTCCAGGCTAATTCCCTGTTTGATCCCTCCTTCCAACTGGGACGGTTGCTCTCCAACATCCTGACAGGTGTATAATCTTTTAAAGGTGCCTATGATTGGGCCAAGACCACACTGAAGCTCCATGCCAAGGACAAGAGGCCCTACCTGTACACCCTGGAGCAGCTAGAAGAGGGGAAGACCCACGACCCCCTGTGGAACGCTGCTCAGGTAGCTGGAAGACCAGAGGAAACATGGTTGGGAGATCCTGGTTAACTGCCTTTGACTCGGGCTCTCCTGCACGCTTGGAGGCCCTGCTTTCTGCTGGATCTCTTTATTGTAATACAGGTGGTCTTCGATTTACGACCACAACTGAGCCCAAAATTTCCGTTGCTAAGCGAGACAGTTGTTAAGCCAGCTTTGCCCCATATTATGAACTCCCTTGCCACGGTTACTAAGCGAATCACTGCAGTTGTTAAGTCAGGAACTCGGCCGTAAGGCGAAACTGGCTTTCCCGTTGACTTTAAATTACATTCAGATGCTTGGCAACCGATTCATATTTATGACGGTCACAGTGTCCCAGGGTCATGTGAAGTGACCAAAACTTGCTGCAACCACCCAGCAGACGGGCGGGGGGGGGGATAAAAACCAAACACCCCCCCACCCCACCCCCACTGCCAATCTTCAACAGAAATGCTCACAACAATGGAAACCTCGGACAGGAGAAAGAGCGCCCCTGGGTGGGCAGGCAGGTGTCTTGCTCGGCTGTGGCTTGGGGGGCACTTTTTTCAGTGCCGTTGTAACTTCGAACAGTCACTAAGCGAACTGTTGTAAGTCGAGGGCTACCTGTACTTCATCAGTTTTTTCCTTTTTGGGGGGGGGGTCATCAAGTTTTTGACCCCTTGCTAGGCGACTGGTGGTACTCGGATGTTGCCATATCCTAAAAGTGGTACAATGGGTGAAAAGGTTGAAAAGCCCTGGCCTAAAAGACCTTGAAGGGGTCCCTCCACCCCAAGGATGTCGTGGTTCTACATTAGTTCCCGCGTGACTCTTAGTTTTCTCCAAGGAAATGTGAGGCTCACCGGTTCTTCCCCATCTCAGCTCCAGATGGTTCACGAGGGGAAGATGCACGGCTTCCTGCGGATGTACTGGGCCAAGAAGATCTTGGAGTGGACCAGGTCACCAGAGGAGGCCCTGCAGTTCAGCATCTACCTGAATGACCGCTACGAATTGGACGGCCGAGACCCCAACGGATACGTAGGTGAGTCATGGAGAGGCTGGGAGGTCACCAAAGGAGGTGAGGGAAAGGACCGTAGACTTAGCCTTTGGGTTTCTCTCCGCCCCTGCTAAACAGGACAGTTGTTAAGCGAGGACTCCCTGTACAGCCAAATGACATGCGTAATAGGTGGAGTTTCATAAGTTTTGGGTTTTACTTGGAAGGCCTCTTTTCCTGAGCCTCGTGGCGACGGATCGCACAATTTCTGAGCGAGGAATCGGACCGGGAGTTGAGATCTGGGCATCTGTTGGAAATCGACGGTAGTTAGGGCACAGAGGGTGTGTGCATCCATCCGCCAACAGTGTGTGTTACTTAAACTCGGATAGATCTTTCTAGATTAGATTAGATTAGATATTTTAGATTACATTGTGAGTGCATCCATATGTCAATAGAATGTATCACTTAAACTCAGATACATCTTTCTATATATTATTATATTATATTATATTATATTATATTATATTATATTATATTATATTATATTATATTATATTATATTATTATATTGTTATATATTGTTTATTATATTATATTATATTATATTATATTATATTATATTATATTATATTATATTATATTATATTATATTATATTATATTATAATATTATTAGATAGATATTAGATTAGATTATGCTATATTATATACTATACTATTATATACTATATTGATCATACTATATTTATATTATATTAGATATATTTAACTATTGATCATACTATATTAATTATATATTATATTATGCTGTTATATATTATACTAGTATATACTATATACTATAGTGATCATACAATAGAATGTATCACTTAAACTCAGATACATCTTTCTATATATTACATTACATTACATTACATTATATTATATTATACTATATTAGATATTACATATTTTACTATTGATCATACTACATTAATTATATATTATATTATATATTATATATTTTACTATTGATCATACTATATTGATCATACTATATGTTTATTATATTATATTACATTACATTACATTACATTATATTACATTACATTACATTATATTACATATTATTATATTATATTATTATTATTACAATACCATTTGTCTGAAATGGTATAGGGTTTCCTGCCTGAGCAAGGGGTTGGACTAGAAGACCTTTAAGGTCCCTTCCAACTCTATTATTCTGTTATACATTGCATTACATTATATTACATTATAATATATTTTAGATTAGATTGGGTGTGCATCCATACTTCAACAGAGTGTGTCACTTAAACTCAGATCGCTCTTTCTAGATTAGATATTAGATTATGGATTGGATTGGAGAAGATGGGATTAGACCAGACCCTTGATTTGTCCAAGTGTGGCTACTCTTGTTTTTTCTCTCTCTCTCTCTCTCTCTCTGCTAGGCTGCATGTGGTCGATCTGTGGGATCCACGACCAAGGATGGGCTGAATGGGCCGTCTTTGGCAAAATCCGCTACATGAATTATGCCGGTTGCAAGAGGAAGTTTGATGTTGCCCAGTTTGAGCGCAAATATAGTCCTCAATGCTTCCCCCAGTAGCCTTGCTGGAAGGCCACCCTCCACGCTGGCGGACACCTGCTTCTCTCCTTGTTGTAAAGGACAAGAGCAATAAAGACACTCACTGTTGCAGAGGAAACGCAAGCTTGATCTACAGGCTAGAAACCAGGAGATGGGGAGTTCTAGTTCCACCTTAGGTATAAAAGCTGACTAGGTGACTTTGGGCCAATCACCAGGAGACGGTGAGTTCTAGTCCCACCTTAGGCATGGAAGCCGACTGGGTGACTTTGGGCCAATCTTTCCAGAGTCTCAACATCTTTTTTATATCGTGGTGACCAAAACTGGATGCCTTATTCCAAATGTGGCCTTACCAAGGCCTTGTAAAGTGGTATTAACGCTTCACCTGATCTTGATTCTATCCCTCCGTTGATGCAGCCCAGCACTGTGTTGGCTTTTTGGGCAGCTGCAGCCCACGGCTGGCTCCTATTGAAGTGATTGTCCACTAGGACTCTGAGGTCCCTCTCACAGTTACTACTATTGAGCAAGGCACCCCCTATACTATACCTGTACATTTGGTTTTTCTTGCCTAAATGTAGAGCCTTACTTTTTTCACCACTGAATTTCATTTTGTTAGATGGCACTCAATGTTCAAATCCTGTCCAGATCCTCCTGTATCTTAAACCTGTCTTCTGGAGTGTTGGCTATTCCTGCCAGCTTACAAACGGTTGTAAGTCAAGGACTACATCATTTGGGAGGGACCGGTAACAGTGACCAATCCACCAAGCATTTCCCGTGAATTTATTGTGTGAAGCACTCCACCAACATACCAGAGATGCAGCCTGAGTATTATTATTAGTTTTATTACTGATGACATTTCCATGGTTACACTTTACTGGAATAACGGATGGATTTCCAGGTTCAACCATGTTCCTCTTAANGCAGACTTCCACTCCCAGAATTCCTCAGCCAGCTTGGGGAAACTATGGCCCCTTCATGACTCGCGGACTTCAACTCCCAGAATTCCTGAGCCAGCATGGGGGAACTATGGCCCCCTCATGATTAGCCGACTTCAACTCCCAGAATTCCTGAGCCAGCATGGGGGGACTATGGCCCCTTCATGACTCGTGGACTTCAACTCCCAGAATTCCTCAGCCAGCATGGGGGAACTATGGCCCCTTCATGACTCATGGACTTCAACTCCCAGAATTCCTCAGCCAGCGTGGGGGAACTATGGCCCCCTCATGACTCATGGACTTCAACTCCCAGAATTCCTCAGCCAGCGTGGGGGAACTATGGCCCCCTCATGATTAGCCGACTTCAACTCCCAGAATTCCTGAGCCAGCATGGGGGGACTATGGCCCCTTCATGACTCGTGGACTTCCACTCCCAGAATTCCTGAGCCAGCATGGGGGAACTGTGGCCCCTTCATGACTCGTGGACTTCCACTCCCAGAATTCCTGAGCCAGCCTGGCTCAGCTTGGAAACCTCTCCCTTTCCCCTCAGCATGCCCGGCTCAGGAATTCTGGGAGTTGAAGTCCATGAGTCATAAAAGAGCCAAGGCTGCCTACCCCTGCCCTAGCCGGTAGATGGCTGACCTCTGATATGTCCCTCGTAGGTCAAGTTGCTGTGCAACGAGCCATTTTGGAGGTCCGCAAACATCGCACCAAGTACAAAGAGTCGGTGGAAGGTTTCATCGAAGAGGCTGTGGTGCGTCGGGAGCTGGCGGACAACTTCTGCTTTTACAACCCAAACTACGACAAGATTGAAGGTAACACAGCCCTCCGTCTTCTGGGTCCATGCTACACGGGTAGCCCCAAGGACCTAACCGAAGCATAAGCAGGCTGGGGGAAGGCCTCTGCTATGTCCTTAAAGCTGTTGTGCTGGTTGTGGGAGTGCAGCCACTGTGGTGTCAGGTGTGAATAACCGGACCCCCGTGTGTAGTGTTCAAACTGGCTACTTTATTGTTCTAGGCCTATAATACAGGAATCTTCCCCGACTGGCAGATTTCCTGTGGGAATGGCTAGAGGAAGTTCAAAAGCATTTGGGGGGGGGGTGTACGTGTGTATATGTGAGACAGAGAGAGAAAGAAAGAGAGAGAGAGGGAGAGGAAAGAGAGAAAGGGAGAGAGAGAGGGAGAGGAAAGAAAGAGACGGAGAGGAAAGAGAGAAAGAGAAAGGAAGAGAGGAAGAGGAAAGAGAAAGGGAGAGGAAAAAGAGAGAGAGAGAAAGAGAGGGAGAGGAAAGACAAAGAGAAAGAGGGAGAGGAAAGAGACAAAGAAAGAGACGGAGAGGGAGAGGAAAGAAAGAGACAGAGAGGAAAGAGAAAGGGAGAGAAAGGAAGAGAGGGAGAGGAAAAAGAAAGAGAGAGGAAAAAGAGAAAAAGAGAAAAAGGGAGAGGAAAGAGAGAAAGAGAGGGAGAGGAAAGAGAAAGAGACAGAGATGAAAGAGAGAAAGGGAGAGAAAGGAAGAGGGAGAGGAAAGAAATAGAGGGAGAGGAAAAAGAGAAAAAGAGAGAAAGGAAGAGGGAGAGGAAAGAAAGAGAGGGAGAGGAAAAAGAGAAAAAGAGAGAAAGGGAGAGAAAGAGAGGGAGAGGGAAGAGAGAAAGAGACAGGGAGAGGAAAAAGAGAGAGAGAGGAGAGGAAAGAGATAAAGAGAAAGAGAGGGGGGAGAGGAATGAAAGAGACGGAGAGGAAAGAGAAAGGGAGAGAAAGGAAGAGAGGGAGAGGAAAGAGAAAGAGAGGAAGAGGAAAAAGAGAGAAAGAGAGGGAGAGGAAAAAGAAAGAGAGAGAAAGAGACAGGGAGAGGAAAGAGAGAGAGAGAGGGAGAGGAATGAAAGAGACGGAGAGGAAAGAGAGAAAGGGAGAGAAAGGGAGAGGAAAAAGAGAGAGGGAGAGAAAGGGAGAGGAAAGAGAGAAAGAGAGAGGGAGACAAAAAAGAAAGAGACAGACAGAGGGAGAGGAAAGAGAGAAGAGAGGAAAGAGACAAAGAGAGAGAAAGAGAGAGAGAGAGAGGGAGAGGAAAGAGGGAGGGAGGGAGGGAGAGGGAAGAAAGAGAGGGAGAGGAAAGAGAGAAAGGAAGAGAGGGAGAGGAAAGAGAAAGAGGAAGAAAAAGAGAGAGAGGGAGAGGAAAGGGAGGGAGGGAGAGGAAAGAAAGAGACAGGGAGAGGAAAGAGAAAGGGAGAGAAAGGAAGAGAGAGAGAGGAAAGAGAAAGAGAGGGAGAGGAAAAAGAGATAAAGAGAGAGGGAGAGGAAAGAGAGAGAGAGAGAGAGGAAAGAGAGAGAGAGAGAGAGAGAGAGAGAGAGAGAGAGAGAGAGAGAGAGAGAGAGAGAGAGAGAGAGAGAGAGCTTGTCCTCTTGTGTTTATGTAATGAGTCCAGGCTAATTCCCTGTTTGATCCCTCCTTTCAACTGGGACGGTTGCTCTCCAACATCCTGACAGGTGTATAATCTTTCGAAGGTGCCTATGATTGGGCCAAGACCACACTGAAGCTCCATGCCAAGGACAAGAGGCCCTACTTGTACACCCTGGAGCAGCTAGAAGAGGGGAAGACCCATGACCCCCTGTGGAACGCTGCTCAGGTAGCCGGAAGACCAGAGGAAACATGGTTGGGAGATCCTGGTTAACTGCCTTTGACTCAGGCTCTGTGGCGTTCCTTCTCCTGCACGCTTGGAGGCCCTGCTTTCTGCTGGATCTCTTTATTGTAATACAGGTGGTCTTCGATTTACGACCACAACTGAGCCCCAAAATTCCGTTGCTAAGCGAGACAGTTGTTAAGCCAGCTTTGCCCCATATTATGAACTCCCTTGCCACGGTTACTAAGCGTATCACTGCAGTTGTTAAGTCAGGAACTCTTTGCCGTAAAGCGAAACTGGCTTCCCCGTTGAGTTTGAATTGTCAGAAGGTCCGCAAAAGGTGATCACGTGACCCGGGCACACGGCGAGCATCATAAATACGTGCCCGTTGAGTCCAAATTTTGATCACGTGACCACGAGGACGCTGCGACGTTTCTAAGTGTGAAAAAACGGTCATCAGTCACTTTTTCGATGGCGTTTAGTGACCGTTTGAAAGGTCGCTAAACAAACGGTTGTAAATTGAGGGACTACCCGAACAAGCTCTGGATCGTTCAGAAGGACCAAGCAGCCAGAGGACTGTTTTGGGGCATATCTAATTAATTTATGCCCATCTTTAATCTGATATGGGTTGGCAGCTCATAGCTTAGATGTTTTCAGAAGGAGATAGGAGGACATCTGTAGAGGAAGCTTACAAACTGAGTTGTAGGGGGGACTTCTGAGACGTTGCTGTGATGGCCAGCTTCTCTGGAGCATCCCCTTGGGACTATTCAGCCCTAAGCAAATCAGATGGACATCAACCTCAAGGAAGATTCTAGAAAAGGAATCATCCAGGTTGGAATTGCAAGCGTGAGGAAAAGAAGCTGATTATGAGAAGCGAGTAGCGTTTTAGAATCAGAATAGAGCTGGAAGGGACCTTGGAGGTCTTCTAGTCCAGCCCCCTACTCAAGCAGGAGACCCTATATATCATTTCAGACAAGTGACTGTCCAGTCTCTTCTTAAAAACCTCCAGTGATGGAGCACCCACAACTTCTGGTGGCAAGCTGTTCCACTGGTTAATTGTCCTCGCTGTCAGGAAATTCCTCCTTAGTTCCAGTTTGCTTCTCTCCTGGATTAGTTTCCATCCGTTGCTTCTTGTCCTGCCTTCAGGTGCTTTGGAGAATAGGTGGACCCCCCTCCTCTTTGTGGCAGCCCCCCAAATACTGGAACACTGCTATCATTTCCTCCCCTAGGCCTTCTAGTAGTTTGTTAAAAATAAGTTGTGGCAGACAAGAGTTGCTGCTTTTTTTGACCAAGTGACTAGATTAGTAGACGAAGGGAATGCTGTGGATGGAGCATAGTTGAACTTTATTAAGATGCCTGATAAGTGTACAGCTTCCTTGTTGCTGGGGAATTAAAAAGAGCGCAAAGAAGAGTAACCGAAGGGCTTGGAGGCTAAATTCTGTGAAGAACGGTGAAAGGAACTGGGTATACTGTCAAAGTTCCTACTGACGAACCCAATCAAGCGAACACCTTTGAGACATTCCGCTCTCTTAATGTAAAACTTTAATGTAAAACTTTAGGTGTACATCATTTCGGCATGTATGAAATCAAAACCAGCTCAAGCCAAACCCCTATAGTCAAAGTATAGAATCCCCCCCCTCCCGTCCTTGAACAGGTCACATTGCCCAGGTTAGGTGTAAATATATTGTTATGAGAAAATGTCTCTGAGTCGGGTCAGACACCTGGTGAATCGTCCTTGATTCTCGTGGTCTGCCTTCTTTATCTCTGTAGCCTGCGTTGAATTTTCCCCATCCTCCCAGTCTCTTCTTAAAAACTTCCAGTGTTGGAACATTCACAGCTTCTAGTGGCAAGCTGTTCCACTGGTTTATTGTTCTCTTAGGTTAATTCTAGGTTGCTCCTCTCCTTGATTACTTTCCATCCGTTGCTTTTTGTCCTGCCCTCAAGGGCGTTGGAGAATAATTTAAACCCTGATGGGGTTATAAGGCCCATCACTGGGAGTTTTCAAACAAAGATGGGTTCTTCCACCCCAAGGATGTCGTGGTTCTACATTGGTTCCCGCTTGACTCTTAGTTTTCTCCAAGGAAATGTGAGGCTCACCGGTTCTTCCCCACCTTCCATCTCAGCTCCAGATGGTTCACGAGGGGAAGATGCACGGCTTCCTGCGGATGTACTGGGCCAAGAAGATCTTGGAGTGGACCAGGTCACCAGAGGAGGCCCTGCAGTTCAGCATCTACCTGAATGACCGCTACGAATTGGACGGCCGAGACCCCAACGGATACGTAGGTGAGTGATGGAGAGGCTGGGAGGTCACCAAAGGAGGTGAGGGAAAGGACCGTCGACTTAGCCTTTGGGTTTCTCTCCGCCCCTGCTAAACAAGACAGTCGTTAAGCGAGGACTCCCTGTACAGCCAAATTACATGCGTAATAGGTAGAGTTTCATAAGTTTTGGGTTTTACTTGGAAGGCCTCTTTCCTGAGCCTCGTGGCAATGGATCGCACAACCTCTGACCGAGGAATCGGACCGGGAGTTGAGATCTGGGCATCCGTTGGAAACCGACGGTAGTTAGGGCAGGGAGGGTGTGTGCATCCATACGCCAACGGCGTGTTACTTAAACTCGGATAGATCTTTCTAGATTAGACTAGATTACCCCCCCAGATCCGGGTGATTCCGGATCTCCTGACTTTCCGCCGCGCCCTCAAGACATGGCTTTTCCAGCAAGCGGGCCTGGCCTAGGGTGGATTTTAAATCGGGTTCATTTTTTAGAAAATTTTAAATGTCACAACTTAAAATATTTGGGTTTTAATTGGTTTTATTTGGCGGGGATTGTGGGTTTGTTTTTGTTTTAAAAAATGTTGTGAGCCGCCCTGAGTCCTTCGGGAGAAGGGCGGGATACAAATTGAATAAAATGAAATGAAATGAAATTAGATTAGATATTTTAGATTACATTGTGAGTGCATCCATATGTCAATAGAATGTATCACTTAAACTCAGATAATCTTTCTATATATTATATTATGTTATGTTATGTTAAATTTTAATATTGATCATACTATATTAATTATATATTATATTATGCTGTTATATATTATACTAATATACTATAGTGATCATATTATACTGTATTTATATTATATTAGATTAGATTAGATATTACATATTTTACTATTGATCATACTATATTAATTATATATTATAGATTATATTATGCTATATTATATACTATACTATTATATACTATATCAATCATACTATATTTAGATTAGATTAGATATATTTTACTATTGATCATACTATATTATATTATGCTGTTATATGTACTATTATATACTATAGTGATCATACTATATTTATATTATATTATATTACATTACATTACATTATATATTATGCTATACTATATTAGATATTCTACTACTGATCATACTATATTATATTATGCTGTTATATATACTATTATATACTATAGTGATCATACTATATTTATATTATATTATATTACATTACATTACATTAT